>NC_052158.1:69871469-70166061 GCF_902713615.1 Scyliorhinus canicula | reverse complement strand
CCCCTCCTCCTCCACCATCCCCTCCTCCTCCTTCATCGGTCTCCTCCACCATCCCCTTCTCCTCCACCATCCCCTTCTCCTCCACCATCCCCTCCTCCTCCACCATCCCCTCCTCCTCCACCAGCCATTCCTCCTCCACCAGCCCATCATCCACCAGCCACCTCATTCCTCCACTAGCCCCTCTTCCTCCTCTTCCATCCCCTCCTCTTCCAACAGCCCCTCCTCCTTCATCGGCCCCTTCCTCCTCTACCAGCTCCTCCTCCTTCACCAGCCCCTCCTCCACCAGCCCCTCCCCCACCAGCCCCTCCTTTTCTGCCTCCACCAACCCTTGCATTAACAAATATGACAAGATCATGTAAATGTTGCCACAGTTCCAAATGACCATAGGCTGCTTTCTCCTTTGAGGGGGAGAGATGACTGGTGGTCATTTAACCTGAGAGTCACCACACCTATGGAAAGGGGAAGGGGCAAGGTTGAGAAAGTGGGGCCTTCATGAATTACCTCAGCCAGTAAGGAAGTTGAACCCTCACTGTTAGCCTCGCTCCGCAGCATGAACCAGCCAACTGAGTTAACAAGATCAGATATCACAAGGAAACAGTTTCTTATTTCTGATGTTTTGAATGTTCTTTTCCTTCAAAGATTGCAACACAGACCCTGTGGAATATCCGGATAGTTATCCTGGCAAAACCAGAACATGTAAACCGGATCAGTCACATTTCCACAAGCAGTGTCAAAACTGGGATCGCCAACGCTCTCGGTACAAACATTTTCCACATTACTAATTTAGGCAAAGGAGTTGGAAGGTATTGTGTTAGTGGCTGCATTTACTGATGGTGATTTATAAACAAAGTGGGTCTACAGAATTGTTGAATTGATGTGGGTCAGACACTGTCCTTTCACACACTGGGACTGGGTGGGACAGTGGGTCAGACACTGTCCTTTCACACTCTGGCACGATGGGACAGTGGGTCAGACACTGTCCTTTCACACTGGGACTGGGTGGGACAGTGGGTCAGACACTGTCCTTTCACACTCTGGGACTGGGTGGGACAGTGGGTCAGACACTGTCCTTTCACATTCTGGGACTGGGTGGGACAGTTGGTCAGACACTGTCCTTTCACACTCTGGGACTGGGTGGGACAGTGGGTCAGACACTGTCCTTTCACACTCTGGGACTGGGTGGGACAGAGGTTCAGATACTATCCTTTCACACTGTGGGACTGGGTGGGACAGTGGGTCAGACACTGTCCTTTCACAATCTGGGACTGGGTGGGACAGTGGGTCAGACACTGTCCTTTCACAATCTGGGACTGGGTGGGACAGTGGGTCAGACACTGTCCTTTCACAATCTGGGACTGGGTGGGACAGTGGGTCAGACACTGTCCTTTCACACAATGGGACTGGGTGGGACAGTGGGTCAGTCACTGTCCTTTCACACTCTGGGACTGGGTGGGACAGTGGGTCAGACACTGTCCTTTCACACTGTGGGACTGGGTGGGACAGTGGGTCAGACACTGTCCTGTCACACTCTGGGACTGGGTAGGACAGTGGGTCAGACACTGTCCTCTCACACTCTGGGACTGGGTGGGACAGTGGGTCACACATTGTCCTTTCACACCCTGGGACTGGGTGGGACAGTGGGTCAGACACTATCCTTTCACACTCTGGGACTGGGTGGGACAGTGGGTCAGACACTGTCCTTTCACACTCTGGGACTGGGTGGGACAGTGGGTCAGACACTGTCCTTTCACACTCTGGGACTGGGTGGGACAGTGGGTCAGACACTGTCCTTTCACACTCTGGGACTGGGTGGGACAGTGGGTCAGACACTGTCCTTTCCCACTCTGGGACTGGGTGGGACAGTGGGTCAGACACTGTCCTTTCACACTCTGGTACTGGGTGGGACAGTGGGTCAGACACTGTCCTTTCACACTGGGACTGGGTGGGACAGTGAGTCAGACACTATCCTTTTATGCTGTCTGGAAATGAATGGTGAGGTTGGTGGGAGAGTGTCTTATTACACTGTCTGGTACTGCTGTGTCCTTTCACTTCCATGACAGCACGGTAGCATAGTGGATTGCACGGTTGCTTCACAGCTCCAGGGGCCCAGGTTCGATTCCCGGTTTGGGTCACTGTCTGTGCGGAGTCTGCACGTTCTCCCCGTGTCTGCGTGGGTTTCCTCCGGCTGCTCTGGTTTCTCCCCACAGTCCATAGTTGTGCAGGTTAGGTGGATTGGTCATTCTAAACTGCCCTTAGTGTCCAAAAAGGTTTCGGCTCTGCTATTCAGGCGCAACGTGGCCGGTAGATCTCCCCCGGGACAAAAAGTTTAAATGAGGTTTTAGTTTTTGCCCTGATGAAGTAATCAATTGAACAATTGTATTTTATTTTTCAGGTAATAAAGGTGCAGTGGGAGTGTCCTTCATGTTTAACGGTACGTCCTTTGGATTTGTCAACAGTCACCTGACTTCAGGAAGCGAGAAGAAGTTAAGGTAAGAGGGAAGAGAAACTGATGCGGTTTTTACCCTGGGAAGGCTTGAAATAGTGGGTGAGGTATTGCACAAGTAGTAAATGTTGTTTTGAAGAGTCATGTTAAACTCAAAGCGTTAACTCTCCACAGATGCTGTCGGGCCTACTGAGTTTTTCCTGCACTTTTAGTTTTAATTCCGGATTTAAGACATCCACCGTGTTTTCCTTTTATTTTGGCAAATGTATCACTTGGATTTTAACTCTTATTTCCTCCAGGAATACCTGAGTTAAACCCCCCTTATTGCATTCAGAAACTCAATATAAATTGATTACATTTGTAAATGATAGAAAACTACAAGGGGTGGTTGAATCTGAGGTGCTGCTTGATGAAGAAAGACATGCGCAGGATCTTAGAGTCCTGCCTGTTGTCAGGATTTACCAGTGCTGCCAAATCTGTGGATTTTTGATGCCTCGGAAAAATACTTTCAGAGTTCAATTCGAGATTCTGGGAAGTCCCTTCGGCTCTGCAAAAATCCTGAGTGTTGGGATTTAGTTTTATTCTCAAATTCTTCGCAACTAATTTTCCCTTACAGCTATGGCACCACAATAATGTTCTTGCCTCCGAATCTGAAGGTTGTGGGTTTAAGTCCCACAGCAGTGACCTGACTACAAAATCTAGTCCTGAAGGAGTGCTGCACTGCTGACGATGCTGCCTTTCCAGTGGGACTTTAAGCCAATGCACCATCTGCTCTTTCTGGTGGATGTAAAAGATCCCATTTTACTATTCAAAGAAGACCAGGGGAGTTCTGGTATCCTGACCAACGCTTATCCTTCAACCAGCACAACTGAAGAAACAGATGACCTCATGGCTGCTTGTGGGAGCTTGCTGTGCACTAAGTCGATGCCACTTTTTCTACATTACACCAGCGATTATGATGTGACCATCAATTCACTAGACATGTGATTGGAAGTAAACTGTGGTTTTAATAGTCTTACAACTAAGCCAGCCTGCGTCCAGAGGAACTGTGAACAGGCTTATGGCTGCAGTGCTTTATACTTCCGGTTAGTGGGAGGAGCCATGGGCGGAGCCAAGGGTGGAGCCCAATACAAACTCCTTATCTCCCCCTATGGGCAGAGCCGCGCAACGGCTCACAGAGCCCACAAGGACACAATACATGCAAGGCAATACAGTGTGAATTACGATGGCATATAATTCACCACAGACTACACTGCGAAAGTACTTCATTTACTGTTGAGCATTATAGGGTGCCCTTAGGTTGTGAAAGGTGCTGTATAAATGTTAGTCTTTCTTTTATGGAAGCTTACCTAGCTATCACTACGCAATTGGTGCCTGTCCAAGATATCCCAGTACATCTGGCTTCTGGATCAGGGTCCCTGTCACTGGGTTTCAGCCACAAAATTGGTTGTGCTGCATTTCGATCTACCCCATGCTGGTTCTTTTTTAATATAAATTTAGAGTCCCCAATTCTATTTTCCAATTAAAAGCCAATTTACCGTGGCTAATCTACCTACGATGCACATCTTTGGGTTTGTGGGGATGAGACACACGCAGACACGGGGAGAATGCGCAAACTCCCACACGTACAGTGACCCAGGGCCGGTATTGAATCCGGGTCCTCAGTGCCGTGGGGCAGCAGTGCAAACCGCTTTGCCACCATGTCGCCTTATCCTCTGTTGGGTCAGTGGTAAATATACCGCCTGGAACCGTCTTGAAGCAACAAGGTCACAGTCTTGGCCTCTTGACCATGCTGAGCTGAGTGACTTAATTTGGTCAGAGCAACTGGATTCCTATGGAACGGAAGGTATGTGAGATGAGAGGAAACATTTTCATGCAGCAAGTTGTTATGAGCTGGAATGCACTCTGTGAGGGAGGTGGAAACAGACTCAATAATAACTCTTCAAAGTAAATTGGATGAATACTTGAAAAACTCTGGGGACAGAGCTGGACAGTCGGATAAATTGGCTCGCTCTTTCAAAGAGACGGTAAGGGTGTGATAGGCCGAATGTCCTCCTGCATGCTGCATGATCCTATGAACCCCAGAGCAAAGGTGTCAGAGAAGGAAAGCGCCATCTTAATGATCGAAAGTTCAGGGCATCTCTTTTTTTTAAGGACCTTGGATTTTTCTAACCTGTTCTACTTTTCCCCTTTGACAGACGGAACCAGAATTACGTCAATATTCTGCGCTTTCTGAACCTCGGAGATAAGAAGTTGAGTCCATTTGACATCACTAATCGGTTCACACACCTCTTCTGGCTTGGAGATTTGAACTACAGAGTGGAGCTTCCATCACAGGTCAGGGCAGCAGGCTATGTAATCCATTATTGCCATTACAGTCACAGTTTATAGATCCCATTTTAGTACATCCTCTCTGAATCATTCTTTCCCGCTCTGCTGAAGGCACTGGCCAGACGCCAGGGTCCAACGGCTGCCAGCACCCATTGTGCCACCCGCCCATGTGAGCCTAAAAGGTGGGTGGCAACATTTCAGCCATGAGAGGGGTGAAGCCCATGCCACCCCATGTAATAAGAAGTCTTACAAACACCAGGTTAAAGTCCAACAGGTTTGTTTCAAATCACTAGCTTTCGGGGCACTGCCTCTTCCTCAGGTGAATGTTCACCTGAGGAAGGAGCAGTGCTCCGAAAGCTAGTGTTTGAAACAAACCGGTTGGACTTTAACCTGGTGTTGTCAGACTTCTTGCTGTGCTCACCCCAGTCCAACGCTGGCATCTCCACATCATGGACCCCAAGTGGTGACTGAGGATTGAGTGAAGTCATTCGACCCAGCGCAGAGCCTCACAGAGAGCTGGGTTTGCACCTGTACTCCAGTGTTTCGCGACTGAGCTTCTCCAGGGCCCAAAAGAGCTCCAAGGAATCTTCAAGTCATTTGAAAATGTTTACATTTTTCAAGATATACTCTTGCATTTAATGAAAAATAATGATTAATTTGTTCAATATTGTTTTTTTTAAAATGTGTATATACATATGGTGGGAGAGGAGGGGAGAGAGGGAGCTGCAATTCCACAGAATTTCACAAGATATTATTGGGTTCCTTAACCAAAAAAATAGTTGAAAATCACTACTCTCATCACTCGAGCTGTGTACTCTCTGTACTGCTGCCCTTCATCCCAGTGCTAAAGTGGGCGCAAGTGAAGCATTTTACAAAGAGTTTGCTGTGAATCTCAGGGATTATCCATTCGCGAGAGCTTTGGATGCTCAGTCAGTGAACACATTCAAGACTGTGAACGATAAACTTTTTTGGCAGCAAGGAAATCAAAGAGCATGGGGGAAGGGTGGGAAAGTGGAGTTGAGGTAGAAATTCATTCGGAACTCTATTCAACGGTACAGCAGGCTTGATGGACTGCTTGGCCTACTGAATATGCCAACGCATGGGCCCATCCTCACGCACACACACACACACACACACGTGGCAACACAGAGCCTTTCGTTCCTGACAGGTGACATGGGATGGTCCTTGGAGTGTAATGAATGCTCAGGCTGTCATTACCAGAAGCCTGGCAATGCAGGTGCGATGAGACTGCCACAGGGAACAAGGAGGGAGATGCCTAACAAGATAGAAGCAGGATTTTCTGCTCCTTCCTGTTGGTGGGATCTCCCAGTCCAGCCAAAGGCAACACCCCCCCAGCCATTGCAGGTTCCCCGGCCCCAGGATAGGTAAGCCATGCAAATCGCCATTGGATTTGAGTGGATCAGTAGATCCTGCCTGCAGCCAATAGCGAGACACACCCACCGCCAGAAATATACCACGTTAGGGGGGTGGGGGGGGGGAAGGCTGCAAATCACAGCTGGAGTCTTCAGGTGAGATGTCTCCCGTTGGGTGAATTTCCCTGCTGGGATTCTCCTGTAGTCGCCATCTGTGCAATGAACGAAAATGAAGCAGGAAAGTTATATTTTGTTTTAACAGCTCAGTCATTTGGACTGGGTTCCCTAATGAGTGCTGAGTGAGACAGGACGATGAAGCATTGGGTATGAGGCCTTGTTGCCTTCTTGGCTGGTCCATGGTACATTTTCTAAAGAAAATCACATTGGGGGAAATCTAATGATTTCCCAGCAAGCTTTATAATTAACCTCAGTACCAGAACTGGAATAAAATCACCCTGGTTTCTTTCTCCTCGATTACGAATCCAGACCACCCTAACAGTGGCTAGGATACTGGACCAAAACCCCAATATTTTAGTTTATTTTTAAGACTGTGTGGAGAGAATGATTCGCTCCTGGAGTGATTGCATGAAGAAATAGGGATTTGGCGTTTTGAAAACAAAACTTTACTATGAATTCAATTTTAACTGTTTTAACTTCCCACCTGAAAAGAACAGCTTTCAATTAACCCTTAAACACTACTACTCCGAGGTCCCAGGTTCAATCCCAGCCCTGGGTCACTGTCTGTGTGGAGTTTGCAAATTCTCCCCGTGTTTGCCTGGGTTTCGCCCCCACAACCCAAAAGATGTGCAGGGTAGGTGGATTGGCCATGCTAAATTGCCCCTTAACTGGAAAAATGAATTGGGTACTCTAAATTTATAAAAAACACTACTATCCATTTTCACAGTAAACAACGAAAGAAATACACAGCTCTCAATCTATCTTACTGTGGGAGAATAATGGGCTCAGCTGCCAATCTTTATGTGAGACACGATCAGGTAGGGTAATAATCAGCTCAATGACCATTTTGAATTCATTGTAATCAGGAAACTGGACCAATAATCCAAACTATTTAATTACCTCATGTGGATTTTATGGAGTTATTTTTATAATCAAAATCGAAATCCCCATTTCTTAAAATATATTTAAAATATTCCTCACCGAGGTAGGGCTTTCTAGCGCAGGGTGACATTGTGATTCAACGTCTCTTGTTTTTGAGCAGGAGGCCGATAATATTGTGGAGAAAATCAAGCAGCAACAGTACCAGGAATTACTCACCAAGGACCAGCTGATCATGGAGAAGAACACCAAGAAGGTTTTCCTTCAATTCGGTAATAACATATAGCAATAGTGCAAGGAATGTGAAGCTACGTGAAGGGCCAAAACGTGGACCTGGGCCTGCATGGACCTCAATGGGCTTGGGCCTGGGCCAAGGCCAAGGCCTGGTCCTCCATGGGCCTGGGTCTCAGCATGAGCCTCCAGGAAAGACAAAATCAGCATTCTGAACCTGTGATGCCTCTGTTAAATCAAACTTTCTTCAAAGACTTATACAAGTTTATCAATGAATTCCTCATGAGACTCTTTCTAATTGGATATCTTTGTCTTTGCTCCAAAGTAGAAGACAAATTTTAGTAGCTTAGCTCATTAAATATTGGGCAGATTAATGTCACAGAGTCATAGAATCATAGAATTTACAGTGAAGAAGGAGGCCATTCAGCCCATTGAGTCTGCACCGGCCCTTGGAAAGAGCACCCTATCCAAGCCCACACCTCCACCCTATCGCCGTAA
This sequence comes from Scyliorhinus canicula, assembly GCF_902713615.1. Lineage (NCBI taxonomy): Eukaryota > Metazoa > Chordata > Chondrichthyes > Carcharhiniformes > Scyliorhinidae > Scyliorhinus > Scyliorhinus canicula. The sequence goes on along the minus strand of NC_052158.1, from coordinate 70,158,129 downwards.
CCCTACCCAACCTTTTTGGACACTAAAGGCAGTTTAGCATGACCAATCCACCTAACCTGCACATCTTTGGACTGTGGGAGAAAACCTGAGCACCCAGAGGAAAACCACACGGACACGGGGGGGGGGGGGGGGGGAGAACGTGCAAACTCCACACAGACAGAGACCCAAGCCAGGAATTGCCCCTGGCCCCGGACCCTGGAGCTGTGAAGCCACAGTGCTAACCACTGTGCTACCATGCTGCCCATGTTGCGTGAAATTTAGTATCGCGAAAAGTGGTGATTCATTTTATGGGGAAGAATTAGATATGTACACTAAATGGTAAAAATATAATAGATGAGCGGAGTAGAGAGAATTGAGGATAAAAATACACAAATTTGTTGAAGTGAGTTCTTCCCACCAGTATCAAAATTGATGCAAGGTGAGAAACGACCCTTAAATGACCAATAATTGGCCACCGAGAGGCCTCAATTGGGGCTAGTCCTCGCCTGTCCCATGTAGAATTGTGGGCAGTTAAGGGACGGGCAAGTGGACGGTAGGAAGGACATCCAGGGAATTTTAGAGGCCACCCCGGCTGGTGGGAGGAAGGCTGTGAAATGATTCCCAACATTTTGACAGGATGTTGCTGGCCTTGGCTCTGACAGCTTTTGTGGCAGAAATCACTGCCGAGACTCAATGTTGAGCCTTACCTCTTATTATCTTCTAGTGAGGAATGAAAGCTGTTGCCTGTTGTGGGGTGAACAGGGGTGACACAGTTTTGAATCTGGCACAATTTCCGGCAGAACGTAGTAACAGAGTGTGTTGCCGTGTGTGCACAATTGGTATCCTACTCTTGATGGCCTGTCTGAGCTCTACTCACAATGCCAAGGGGTGCAGTGATCTCAGATCTCCCTGACTCACTGAGCTCATGCACTGACAGGCATCACCTATAAGGGGACAGAGATGGCTCGGCGTATTGGACCATTCTGTATCATGACAGGATGCTGAACAGGGAAGCAAAAAAGCAGGAAATAATTTTATCGTCGCATTTCTTTCTCACTGCAGGGGAAGAAGAGATCACCTTCCCTCCATCTTATCGTTACGAGCGTGATACCAGAGACATTTACAACTATATCAAGCAAAAAGCCACTGGAGTGAGTATCAACAATCATTCTTCCCAGATTCATTTATTTTTTTCATGTACTTGCCAAGATGCAGTCCATACTTGCCAAGATGCACTATTTCGTATCAGTGTTCTAACATTATCTAATTCCATAAACGCGGGCAGGGTGGGTTTAGAGCGCTATGAGCCAAATGCGGGCAAGTGGGACTAGCTTAATGATAGAAACTGGGCGGCATGGACAAGCTGGGCCAAAGGGCTTGTTACCATGCTGTAAACATCTATGACTCTATGATGTGTTGCTCAGGTCTATCCTTCTCTGAGTCACCTCCACACAGCTGTTCAACACTATGGACAGGATTTTCCGTGCAGGTTTTTGAATCCCACTGCCAGACTGAAAGATGAACATGTGACTTATAACAATAATGTTATAATCTTTATTATTGTCACAAATAGGCTTACATTAACACTGCAATGAAGTTACTGTGAAAAGCCCCGAGTCACCACACTCCGGCGCCTGTTCGGGTACGCTGAACTCCGAATGTCCAATTCACCGAACAAGCACGCCTTTCGGGTCTTGTGGAAGGAAACCTGAGCACCCGGAGGAAACCCACGCAGACACGGGGAGAACGTGCAAACTCCGCACAGACAGTGACACAAGCCGTGAATCAAACCCGGGTCCCTGGCGCTGTGAAGAAACAGTGCTAACCACTGTGCTCCCATGCCACTCGGAGCACGTGATGGCCATCCAGCTCCTCATTGCCTGCTCCGCCATTCAATAAGATCGTAGGTGACCTAATTGTGACCTCAACCCCACATTTCTGCTTATCCCCGGTAACCTTTCACTCCTTTGTTAATCTAGAATATATCTATCTCTGCCTTAAAAATATTCAAAGACTCTGCTTCCACTGCCTTTTGAAGAAGAGAGTTCTAAAGACTCAAAATCCTCTGGGAGAAAACATTTCTCCTCACCTCTGCTTTAAATGAGCGACCACTTATTTTTAGATTCTAGATCCTAGGTCTAGGTTCTCCACAAGTGGAAACATCCTCTACACATTCACAATGTCAAGACCCCTCAGGATCTTTTACGTTTCAATCAAGTCACCTCTTACTCTTCTAAACTCCAGTGGATACAAATCTAGTCTATCCAACCTTTCCTCATTCGACAACCCGTCCATTCCAGGTATTAGTCTAGTTAAACCTTCTCTGACCTGCCTCCGACGCATTTACATCCTTCTTAAATAAGGAGACCAATAGTGTACATAATACTTGTGGTGACTGTAACTCCGTAATTCACACTGTATTGTATATCCATGAGACCATGCATTTGTAAGCGCAGTTGCATTGCCCAACCACTAGGGGGAGTAGCGCTGGGAATGCTTAGGAGTTTGTGCAGGGCTCCGCCCTTGGCTCCGCCCACAACTCCTCCCCCTGGACTGCTGTATAAATACCAATGCTCAGAGCCAGTCGTTCAGTTCATCGAGAGTTCAACGCGGAACAGGCTGGCTCTGTTGTAAGTAGATTAAAACCGCTGTTCATATCTTAAAACACGTGCCTAGTGAATTGATGGTTCCATCAATACTCCAGATGTGGTCTCATCAATGCCCTGTACAACTGATGCATAACCTCCCTATTTATCATTTTAATTCCCCTTGCAATAAATAATAGTTCCATTGGCTTTCCTAATTACTTTCTGCATACTAATCTTTTGTGATTCATGCACTGAGGAACCCAGATTCCTCTGTATGTCGGAGCTCTTCAATCTCTCACCATTTAGATAATATGCTTCTCTTTTATTCTTCTTACCAAAATGGACAATTTCACATTTTCCCACACTATACACTATTAGCCAGGTCTTTGCCCACTTGCTTAGCCTATTTATATCCCTTTGCAGCCTTCTTATGTCATCTTCACAACTTACTTTCCTACATATCTTTATGTCATCAGCAAATTTAGCTACCATACCTTTGGTAAAATTCAATCATATTATGATCGCTGCAACCTAAGTGCGCCATCACCATGAGGTTGTTAATTAATCCTATCTCATTGCACGGTATCTTGTCTAGTACAGCTTGCTCTCTGGTCGGCTCCAGTATGTGCTGTTCTAAGAAATTATCTGAAAACAGTCTATGAACTCATCATCTAGGTTACCTTTGCCCATTTGATTTTCCCAGTCTCTATGTAGATTAAAATTCCCCATGATTATTGTGATATCTTTCTGACAAGTTCCCATTATTTCTTTCTTTTTACTCTGTCCTCCCATGCATGTACGACAGGGTTCCTAGATACCATTCCCACAAGTGACTTCTTGTCTTTATAATTTCTCATTTCTACCCAAACTGCTTCGACATTCTGATTTCATGAACCTATGCCTTCCCTCTCTATTCTGCCAGTACCTTCATTAATTAACAGAGCCACCCCTCCACCTTTTTCTCACTTCCTGTCCTTCCTTAATGTCATGTACCATTCAATATTCAGGTCCCAATCTGTGTCGTCCTCTAGCCATAGGTCTGTAATGGCTGTCACATCGTACTTATTATCTATTTCCGCTATCTGTTCACTGCTTTTGTTTCAAATGCTGCATGCATTCAGATACAAAACCCTTTTCTTATTTTTAAAAATAAATTTAAAGTACCCTATTCATTTTTTCCAATTAAGGGGCAATTTAGCGTGGCCAATCCACCTACCCTGCACATCTTTAGGGTTGTGAGGGCGAAACCCACGCAAACCCCACGGGGAGAATGCGCAAACCCCACATGGACAGTAACCCAGAGCCGGGATCGAGCCTGGGACCTCGGCGCTGTGAGGCAGCAGTGCTAACCACTGTGCCACCGTGCTGCCCTTCTTATTCCTTAACTTCTCGCCTTATCTACTGATTTATTCTTAGATTTTTACTCTCTATCCCTTTCTGTCCAGGTCTGTTTACCATTTCTCACATTAATACCTTTCTATCTTGCCTTCTCTCGACTCTTTGATTTACCGCATCTGCCCAAATTGATCCCTTGCCTCCACTATTTAATTTAAAATCTCCTCTACATCTTGGTTCCGTGACTCTCTAGAACACTGGGCCCAGCATGGTTCAGGCTTTGACCATCCCAACGATATCGCCGCTTTCACAGCACCAGGGTCCCAGGTTCGATTCCCGGCTTGGGTCACTGTCTGTGCGGAGTCTGCACGTTCTCCCTGTGTCTGCGTGGGTTTCCTCCGGGTGCTCCGGTTTCCTCCCACAAGTCCTGAAAGACGTGCTGTTAAGTGAACTGAACATTCTGTATTCTCCCTCTCTGTGTACCCGAACAGGCGGCGGAATGTGGCGACTTGGGGCTTTTCACAGCAACTTCATTGCAGTGTTAATGTAAGCCTACTTATGACAATAAAGATTACTAAAATTAAAGAAAGTACTGGTGCTAGCGCCCCCATGAACCGGAACCCATTTCTCCCACACATGTCTTGGAGCCACACATTCATCTCTCTAATTTTATTTACCCTGTGCCAATTTGCACGTGGCTCAGGTAATAATCCAGAGATGACTACCTTTTGAGGTCCTGTTTTTTTGATTTAGGGCCTAGCTCCTCATACTCTCTATGCAGAGCCCTCTTGTTTGTCCTTCCTATGTTGTTAGTACTTAGAGGGACCATGACCACTGGATCCTCCCAATCCCACTGCAGGTTCCCCTCTAGCCCTGAGCAGATGTCCAGAACCCTGGCGCTGGGCAGGCAACACAGCCATCCAGACCCACGCTCTTGACTGCAGAGAACAGTAGCTATCCCCCTGTCTATACTATCACTGGCACATTGATTGCTCTTTGATCCCCCCACTTGAATGGCATCCTTCACTGTGGTGCCACAGTCAGTCCGCTCATCCATCTTGCAGCCCTTCACCTCATACACATATGTAGCAAGCACCTGGTACCTGTTGGCAAAATCAGGTGCTGAAGCTACTTCAATTTACCTTAAGTGGCCATTAATTAGCTTTATCGGCTACCCATTGCGTGCAGACAATTAACCCTGCTGCACCAGCCTCATCCCACCTCCAGGAAAATGGCCCTGGGGCAGGACAGAACCGAGGAACCGAAACACCACTGGCACAGCTATTTATAGTTCCCTTCCCAGCCCCAGTTGGAGCTAAAAGTCAATCGCTATATATTTATTAGTTCCATTAAGTAGAGATTTTCTTATGTGTGTGAGTCTTGTCTTCCTATGCTGATCCTATGAATGGTCAACAACATCTCTCTTTCTATGCTGGCCCTGTGCCCTGAGATGTCATTTGTTGTCTCATAGTTGAGCACATCCTGAGGAGGATATGATCAAGAAACCTTTGGCTGTGGTTTGGGACCTTGTATACCAGTGATTTACATTCTCTGATATTTGGCGCAGATGAGCTGGCCCCGAATACAAGATCACCCAACATTTTAAGGAGGCCTTTGACCAGGCCTGACAGCAGGTTTCGCCCTCAACAACATCAACTTACAATTTTAGCTCGTAAAACGCTCCGAGGCATATCACAGGAGAGTTATCAAACAGCAAGCCACATATAAAGGGTTTAGTCAAAGGAGTGTATCATCAGGAATGTCTTTAACGATGAGCAGGAGTTAAAAAGGCAAGCTTTAGGGAATTCCAGTGTTTAGGGCCTGGCCAGCTGGAGGCATGACCAGCAATGGTGGAGCAATTGAAATTGTGGATGCACAAGAGACCCGAATTGGATGTACATCACGATCTTGGAGGGTTGGAGATCTCAGATAGATTGTAGTACTGGGGGGGGAAACAGCGTGAAGGAGGAATGGGTGAATAAAGTGGGTTCTCTGCCGAGGGATTGTTCTGCATGCTTGGTAACTAATTGTTTTCTTTTCAGCTAAAGTACAACCTACCGTCCTGGTGTGATCGAGTGCTGTGGAAAAGCTATCCCAACGTTCATGTCATGTGTCAGTCTTACGGTAAGGAGGACTTGTTTATTGGCTTTCTTGTCTGCCTGAGCTGGAACTGCTTCCATTTGACTGTGGTACATTTATAATGTCCTCTTCTTGCTAAGGGTGCAGTGAGTATATGCAGTCAACAACAGGCCTCAGCAATGTCAATGCTTGAAATAAAATCTAGCAGGAAATAGTCCTGCAGGCCCTTTTCACCACAGTCCACAAGCGCCTCTATACAAGGGCACAAACACACCAGTGAACACAAATACTCACATGCACAAAGTTTCCATTTGCGGAAAGCCACGCAGACAGCAACATGACGCATTACACACACCGACATTGAGGGATTTCACCTACCTCTGGCACAGCCATGTTTCCTAGAAATTGAGTCAACTATGGCTCCATTGGTAGCATTTATTTGGGGAAGATGGTGGGGTAGTGGGACTGTCACTAGATTAGTAATCTCATGAACATGGGTTCAAATCCCACTATGGCAGCTGGAGGAATTTAAAACATTTGATTAATTTTCAAAAATCTGCAATTGAAGTGAGTCCCAGTAATGGACCATGAAACTTTTATCAATTGTTGTTAAAAACACATCTGGTTCACTAATGTCCTTTAAGGAAGGAAATCTACCATCTTTGCCTGGTCTGGCCTACATGTAACGCCAGACCCACAGCAATGTGGTTGACTCCCATCTGCCCTCTGAAATGGCCTAGCAAGCCACTCAGTTCAAGGACAGTTAGGCGTGAAATACTGACCTTGCCAGCGACATCTGATGAAATAATTATTTTTAAAGTCTTACTTTTTGTGACCCAAAGATTTAGACACAAAATCTAGGCTAACATTCCCGAGGGAGTGCTGCAATGTTCAAGGTGCCATTTTTTGGAAGAGATCTTAAACTGAGGCCTCGTTATACCCTCTCGGGGGTGGGGGAGGGGGGGTGACCGTGAACTCGTTGCCTGTGAGTGTAGTTGGAGTGAGGACAATTAATGATTTCAAAAGAAAATTAGTGGCCATCTGATGGAAATGAAGATTGCAAGGCTAGGGGGATGGGACAGACTAGATTCCTCTACAGGGAGTCAACATGGATTCAATGAGCTGAATGGTCTTCCATGTCATAAGAGCTCATCAACGCTGTGGATTGTAACTAAAAGAAGGTAACGGCAGATCAGCTGACCAGGTTGGGCATTGGGGTTGCATTCCTGGGTGTTCGTAGGTGAAAAGAAGATGAGGATATTGGGAGTAACCCTAGCAATATAGTTTTCTCTTGTTTCATGTGTTAGTACCAACACCCCCGCCCACCAGAAGATATTGAAATAATTGATTCCCTTCCCTTCCATCACTCTCTCGATAGTGAGTTCCAGGTTATTATCACTCTTTGCGTAAAAATAATTTTCCCTCACATCCCCACCTTGCCCAAACCTTAAATCTATGTCACCTAATTCTTACCATTAGCCAATGGAAAGAGATTTCCTTTGTCCATCTCATTTAAATCTGTCATATTCTTGTCAAATATTATGGTCTGTGTCACTAAACAAAAAGTGTGTGTTGAAAGTTGATTAGGGTTCCTCTTTTGCCATTGGTGGGAGGGGGGTAAGAAAATCATCATTGTGAGTGCAAGGAGAATCAAAATCCTGAGATTCTTCAGTGTGCAGGACATATGGGTTAAGTACAAATATCACCTTGTGGTGCAGTGTGTTAGTGGCCCACCTCTGGGTCTGAAGCTCGGGGTTCCAGTCCCAATTCAGGACTTGGTGACAACAGAATTCATAATGTGGCCAAACAGTTTAATTATCAGCCTATGAATCCTTCCAATAAGCAAGAAAGTTTCCTGGTCGGCCTTGCTGCAGAAGGCAATAGAAAAACTACTGCAGTACTTTACCAAACTTAATCCTGGACCAATCCAGTAGACGTCCATGATTGCCAATGCTCTCGTAGGGCAGGAGGAAGATCACCATAGTGATTTAGATTTGCCAAAGCAGCAATGGGCTGATTAATTTCTGGGTTTAGGCTCTGTATTTTCACCCATTGACTACGCAATGGGGTTTGGTGTGTATAAATAGCCCCCAGGGAAACGATAATTGATCTCCCTGTGGGGCTTGTGAAATACGTGATCACCTCTCATGGGTGGAGGCCCACCCAGCTGGGGTCATATGATTGAGCATAAAAGCCGGCCCGAGCAGGGACCAGCATATTGGTTGTCCCAATGGGACTGTGAAGTATAAATACTTCACTGCCATGGCAGACATATTGTAACCTTAAATAAATCCCATTGCCTTCCTACCGCTGGCTTCCTGGCCATGAAAGAGTGGATCTATTGTTGTGTAATCTCTTCCCACAACTTCTCCAGTGCCATCTCTCTCTCTCGCTCTGTCTCTCACACACACACACTCACACACACAGCCTTCCCCCAGTAATGGGGCAATTATCCCTAATGCACACAATCTACCATCATGTTTTGTGCTCCTGAGATATATGTTAGCCACCTCGTTCAGCTTCTTAAAATGAGGTTTGATTGGCCCCCACTTAAAGGAACAGTACAACTCTTAGCAATGACCCTGTTACAGGATGAATCCTAGTAAAGAGGTGTTGGAACAACACCGTGTCTATATATATCACCTTTAAGGTAACAAAACATTGCAAGGTGCTTATATAATAAAGAAACAGAAAATGCTGGATTAATTCAGCAGGTCTGGCAGCATCTGTGGCGAGAAACAGAGTTAAAGTTTGTGGTTCTTTTGTAGCTCATGGGGCTAAAGGGCCTCTCCCTGTCCCTATCAATCAGATCATCTCCCACTTCTTACACTAGTTATTTAGTGTGAAGATCAAGTACAACCCAGTGAGGAACCAGTCCAGTCGTTGTATAACTAATTAATAAAGAATATTTATTGAAGTAAAAGAAAAGAGAAAAAAACCACGACCAAAAAGATGAATATTCACTCTGACACTTAAGTACATTAGTAACTAAACACACTGGGCGGGATTCTCCCCTACCCGGCGTGACGGGGGGTCCCGGTGTAGGGGAGTGGCGCCAACCACTCCGGGGTCGGGCCTCCCCAAAGGTGGGGAATTCTCGCCACCTTTGGGGGCTAGCCCCGCGCCGGAGCGGTTGGCACCAGAAGACTGGCGCAAAAAAAAGATTCCCGCCACCGCCACTTCCCGGGTGGGGGTCGGAGAATTTTGCCCACTATGTTATCTGAAGATACCTATTTTTCCTAAATATATCGATGTTCACTGGACTCATTGAGATACCTCTTTTCCCAAGAAACGTCTAATTTTGGTAACTCTATCGGTCAAATCAAAGTAATAGTTACCACACAATAAGGCTTAGGTGACTAAGTCTGGGATAAATGACTCTTTGGTTCAGCAAAGGCACAAAATAGTGTTCTCTAGAAGAGAATATCTGCCAACTGCCGTGTCTCTAAATGTAAGATGAAACAGGCCTTTAAGGCTCGAATCATAAATATAAATGGCCTTTCCGACTGTTGGATGGAGACGTAGCCTCTTTCCCCAATGAGGGTGCTAGCAGTTATCCTATTCAGTCTCTTTGCTATCCCACCCTGTGGATTTGGCTGTCTACATCTCTCACATTCCTTGCCTTTTAGAAATTAGCATTTGTGTAGACCCACTGATCTCTGATAAACAATGTTTCTGATATGGCCATTTGCACCTCAATGTCTCTACATGCCTTCTCATGTTGTTACTCAGCAAAACGTATCTCTTTGTTCCTCTTAAAAACCTGCTAGTCTTGTTACTTGTATGATATTTTGTTTTCCTCTCAAGTTTACTGCCACTAATTTCTCAAATTCTTAACAAATGCACTTCACTCACCTGAGGCAAGGCGTCAAGCCTCAATAGGTTTTGATGTGTCCGCTGTGAGTTAGCAATAAGTGATTTCTAACTGTTGGTGTTCAATTTACAGGATGCACCACAGACATTGTTACCAGCGACCATTCACCGGTGTTTGCGACCTTCGAGGTGGGGGTGTCAACGCAGTTTGTGTCTAAGACGGGTCAGTAGCCATGAAATCTTCTCATTTGCCCTTTCAGAGCCACACAGGGATTCTGGACTGACGTTTAACCACATTTCGAGCCCCCTGTGGGACAAACAGATGCATTGTGTGTTAGAGGACCGGCAGAGCTGGTCTGAAGCTGTTCAATCCGAGGCCTCTTAAACTACCACAAAACCAGGGAGGAGGCAGGGCAGATTTTAATGGTAAAACCTCGTTACCACAACCTTTCTCACTGTCCCGTCCAAACCTGGGCAGATCGACCACCAGGTGCTCTTTGTGTGGGGGGGGGGGGGTGGTCACAAAAGTATTCGGAAGCAGCAGGCCACAGCTGGGGACCCAGGTAGATGGCGAGCGAGTAGGGGTTGCTGTGGATGAGATTGTGAGGGAGACAAGAAAGAGCCAAGTCTTGTGTGGCCAAGAGGCAATCTGAAATTAAATTTTATTACTTGCCTCCCTGGGCATCTCCCGTCAATGATTCAGCTCCCAACGAGGCCTCATTTTGACAGGGAAGACATCACCCCTCCCACTCAGGCCTCTAACTAATAGCGGAAGGTAGCGGGGTCCAAAGGTAAGGACTGTCCTCATTTTAACTGCCCCTGCTCCTCCCTTTGGTTTCTGCCAGGCAGAGAGGACAGAGAACACACTGGATAGATTTTTACTTGGAAGTGTAGACATATGGATGAGGTACCAGAAAGCAGCCGGTACCTGTGAAAGCTGTGGTCCTTTCAAGATTCAGAGCCAGCGGAAAACAAGAGAAGGAGGTCTGGAGGGAAAACATGAAATAGCTTCCTTGTCTGCACAGATCCCGGGAGAAGGGCAGTGCTGTATAGAGATTTAATCAGAAATTAAATAGAATGGAATGATGTGGGACATTAATAACTGACATGTATTAACCCCTTGCCTTCATTCCTCAGACCCCAACAATGCTGCCTCTCCAGGCACAATCAATTTCACCAGGTGTGAAGCCAAGTTGAAAACCAAATCCAAGACAAAATTCTTCATTGAATTCCACTCCAGCTGCTTAGAAAGTAAGAACGCCCACTTATCATTGCCTCTCATCGACCAAACATTGTCCCATTTCCTATGTCTAGTTGAGAGTTTCAATGCCAGGCTGAACGTGTGTGTATGTGCATGAGTGTGTATGTCTATGCGTATGTGTGGTTTGTATGTGTGTGCTTGTGTGTGGTTTGCATGTGTATGGTGTCTATATTTGTATGTGTGTGTGTGTGGCAGGTGTGTGTGTGGCAGGTGTGTGTGTGGCAGGTGTGTGTGTGGCAGGTGTGTGTGTGGCAGGTGTCAACAAATGTGCTTGCCTATTTGTCACAAGAACATAATTTTGAAAATTTCAACCAAATCAACTCTCGAGTATTTTTTCCCCCAAGATAACAAATGTAACATTGTGAACCGTTCCTCAGAATGGATATTTCAATGTGTGGGAATCCCTGTCTGTCCCCCAGTCCCTCTCTCTGTCTTCCAACCCCTCTGTTCCTCAGTCTGTCTGTCTTCCTGTCAGATCGCTCCAGTTGATGAGCTGGTGCTGCTCCATAAGCAATGGGCTGAAGGGCCTCCTCCTGTACTATAATTAGCTGATTCGACTGGGTGGAGGCTGTCAATAAGCAGTCACAGAGCCTGAGTGGCCGGGTTATTGAAGCTTATTCTGTATGTTTGCATTTACTTGACTCTCCAATGAACAGAAATCCGTACTAATCTTACGCTCCCTGTAGATCATGTGAAAAGTGCTGAAGGAGAGAATCAGGAGTCCAGAGATGAGAATCTGACTGTTGTGTGGGCCAGTCCCCTGGAGGTAACCTAGAATTTATCATCTCATTGTCATAAAGTGGGTTTAGGTTTGCAAGGTTCCAAGTTTCTTAAGAAATAGTTCATTTGATTTGTACCACATGTTGGTCAGAGCAGTTGTACTAATTATAAACAGTATTTCTAATATGTATTTTTATAAGAAACTAACCATTACCCTGCTGAATTCTAGCTATACAGAGAACAGTCCTTACCCTGCTGAACTCTGTACAGTTATACAGTGAGTAATCCTTACCCTGCTGAACTCTGTACAGTTATACAGTGAACAAACCTTCCCTTGCTGAACTCTGTACAGTTATAGTGAGTAATCCTTACCTTGCTGAACTCTGTACAGTTATACAGTGAGTAATCCTGACTCTGCTGAACTCTGTACAGTTACACAGTGAGTAATCCTTCCCTTGCTGAACTCTGTACAGTTATACAGTGAGTAATCCTTACCTTGCTGAACTCTGTACAGTTATGCAGTGAGTAATCCTTATCCCGCTGAACTCTGTACAGTTATACAGTGAGTAATCCTTTCCCTTGCTGAACTCTGTACAGTTATACAGTGAGTAATCCTTACCTTGCTGAACTCTGTACAGTTATACAGTGAGTAATCCTTATCCCGCTGAACTCTGTACAGTTATACAGTGAACAATCCTTCCCTTGCTGAACTCTGTACAGTTATACAGTGAGTACTCCTTACCCTGCTGAACTCTGTACAGTTATACAGTGAGTAATCCTCACCTTGCTGAACTCTGTACAGTTATACAGTGAGTAATCCTTACCCTGCTGAACTCTGTACAGTTATACAGTGAGTAATCCTTACCCTGCTGAACTCTGTACAGTTATACAGTGAACAATCCTTACCCTGCTGAACTCTGTACAGTTATACAGTGAGTAATCCTTACCCTGCTGAACTCTGTACAGTTATACAGTGAGTAATCCTTACCTTGCTGAACTCTGTACAGTTATACAGTGAGCAATCCTTACCCTGCTGAACTCTGTACAGTTATACAGTGAGTAATCCTTACCCTGCTGAACTCTGTACAGTTATACAGTGAGTAATCCTTACCCTGCTGAACTCTGTACAGTTATACAGTGAGTAATCCTTACCCTGCTGAACTCTGTACAGTTATACAGCGAGTAATCCTTACCCTGCTGAACTCTGTACAGTTATACAGTGAACAATCCTTACCCTGCTGAACTCTGTACAGTTATACAGCGAGTAATCCTTACCCTGCTGAACCCTTGAATTCAAATTCAACCAGCTGCTGTGATTGGATTCACACTTTTGTCCCCACAACAATAAGCTGAACTTCTGGATTTCTAGTCCAGTGACATTACCACTACCCCACTCCTCCCCCTAAATGATAAAATTCTCAATGGAACAGAAGAGCAGAGAGATCCAAGCAGTGTATTGCATAAATCAGACGTAGATACACAGATCTGGGTTTCATAGGATAAGAACATAAGAACTGGGAGCAGGAGTGGGCAATTTGGCCCCTTGATTTGCTCCGTCATTTATACGATCATGCCTGATCTAATCTCGGCCTCATCTCCATCTTCCATCCCGCTCCCCACAACCCTTCATACCACTACTAATTAAAAACATGTCTATCTCCTCCTTTAATTTGTTTAGTGTTCCAACATCCACTGCATTCTGGGGTAGGGAATTCCAAAGATTCACAACCCTTCGAGTGAAGTAATTGCTCCTCATATCTGTTTTAAATCTGCCATCCCTTGGACTAAAACGATGGCCTCGTTCTAGAGCGATACATATCAGGTCATTGAATTTACAGATGTGTCTGACATTGGTTTAGTGGGTACCCCATTATAGAAAGGAGGTTAGCGTCTTGGGAAACTTCAACTTTCTTTCACAAAGATTATATCGAGGAATGGGAAACATCACTCGAAAACGTCAGATTCTTTTCGGGGCACGTAAACATAGAAAATTCGAAAGTGGTTTTAGAGTGTGAATAGTGCAAGATGCATTCCATTGGTTAGTGAATCAACAACAATAATAATAATTTCTATTGTCACAAGTAGGTTTACAGTAACACTGTAATGAAGTTACTGTGAAAAGCAAGGAGGAAAACGCAGGAATATTCCTAGAAAGGGCTGGGGGGGGGGGGGGGGGGGGGAAAGGAGAATCATAGAATCCCTACGTACAGAAGGAGTCTATTCGGCCCATCGGGCCTGCACCGACCCTTCGAAAGAGCACCCTACCCTATCCAGAACCCAATAACCTAACCTGCACATCCCTGGACACTTAAGGGGAAATTTAGCATGGCCAATCCACCGAACCCGCACATCGTTGGACTGTGGGAGGAAACCGGAGCACCTGTGCAAACTCCACACAGACAGTGACCCACGGCCGGAATTGAACCTGGGTCCCTGGTGCTGTGAGACAGCAGTGCTAACCTCGGTGCCACCGTGCCACCAGAGAAGGAACGTGTTCATGAAAGAGGTTTTGAAGAATATACAAGGGTCTGCTGAAGACAAATCAGTAACAGTGTTTAAGGACTATTAGATAAATATTTGAAAAGGGAAAACATCGCAGACGTGATGGGCCGAATGGCCTCCTTCTGCACTATAGGGATTCTAAGAAAATTAGATTGATAGAAAGCGCTCTGATAACATGCTTGCAGCTGCAAAGTCATGATGGTTGAATGGCTTTGCGGACTGAATCTTCAAAATGTTCATGTCCTGATGCTGCAGTGGCATTAAATCCTAGGCTTGGCCTTTTTGAGGGGACAATCTTGACCGGACTATAGCAGTAGGGATGCTACAATTGACTAAAGGCTGTTGGCTCACAGTTCAGAGATGAGAGAAGAGACAACTCGTGCCCCAGAATCCATCCCCAGCAGGAAACTGTGCCTTTGAATGTGTGGAATAGAGGATTTGAATGGCTGTGAAACATTATCTTGCTGAAATATTCAGTGCTGCTGGTCTCCTGGGTCTGTCCCCTTATTAAATATAACTCACCGTCTCTCTCTTGCCGATCACAGTTGATACCTATTATCTCCGACCCCGAGTATTTACTGGACCAACACATCCTAATCTGCGTGAAGTCCACTGACAGTTACGAATCCTACGGTAAGCATGAATACACATGGGTATCTGAAAAAGCCCTGTGCATGGCTAAACAGAGAGGTTCCTGCTGCAGTTAGCAGGTGGAGGCAAGAGATGTAACCTAGAGAAGAAAACAAGTTAAAGACACTTGGCCTATCGAAGCATGTCCTTCTATTTCTTTATCTCTTTCAAAGAAACCCATGAGAAGGTGATGGTGGACTATCTTCTTGAGCCTGCTGCTATATGGTGCTGTTAGATATCGAGTTCCAGCATTTTGACCCAAGGCGGGTGGAATCACCAGGAGAGATATTGGACATAATGTAGTGGAACAGTAGTTGTTCAGCTGAAACATTCTTCACTGAACTTCAGGCTACTGAAGGGCTTCTCCCACTTGTTCACCATCCACTATAGCATCAGTATGCCTCCCTCAGTTTTCTGCCCACCACCTGTCCAGGGTGGCTCCATGTTAGGTTTCCATTGCAGGACAATGTTCAGCAGTAAACCACGACCAGACACGGCACTCTTGTCAGCTGTTCTGGAAAGAGCCACCAGACCGCTTCAGGCAGTGGAAACATTGCTTGATGGGCTGCTCGATGGAGCCTCTGGCTGAGTTAGGAACCAAAAATGGTGGGGGGATTGTACCAAGAATCGCCCTCATCACCAAGCAGCCAGGACCTCATCGCTGTGCGAGGTTAAAGAGTGGGGTTGAGGAATGGAGGGTTGGCACAAGGTAAAAGTGTTAATAAAAGCTGCCGGGAAAGCAGATGTAGAATGCCTAATTCATGTTAATGGAGTGGAGGACCTGTGAATGATGAAGGTCATGGGAAGGAGCCTGCGGGGAGATATGTGTTTAGTCAGAGGCCCTGGACTTGGGAAAGCCTGCAATCTATACAAACCCAGAAGCCTAACTACTGTTTCCGAATGCCCACTCTAACCTGCTAATCAATTATTCCTCTCAGCTTTCTGCTTAACCTAACATAACTCAGTGTTTCTGTCCAATTACTTCACCTCCCTCTCTCTCTTGACCAGAAGAGAGGGCCTATTCCACAATGCCTGGGACCAATGCAGCAGGGGAGGGGATGCTTTTCAATTTGGGTAA
Source organism: Scyliorhinus canicula (assembly GCF_902713615.1). NCBI lineage: Eukaryota > Metazoa > Chordata > Chondrichthyes > Carcharhiniformes > Scyliorhinidae > Scyliorhinus > Scyliorhinus canicula. The sequence goes on along the minus strand of NC_052158.1, from coordinate 70,142,144 downwards.
TTAGTTAATGAATTGCTTGCTGCTTTCTGGCTTTGAAGAGCAAACAACCTCCATACCTGGCCCATTAATATTTAAACAACCTTTCATTTTTGTGGTGTATTTGTACAACCTTCTGCGAATCAACAATGCTTTAAAAATTAGAATATTTAAACGGGGAACTGGGGGAGTGGTGAGAAAGATGCCACAAAGCGATCTGTTATCATTCCAATGCATTGCCTGAGGGAAAGAGCAGGGGAGTGGGGACTAGTCTGATCCTTCTTTCAAGGGGCTGGCCCAGCTCGATGGTCTGAAAGGTCTGCTTCTGTAATACATAATCCTACAGTTGTTAGCAGGAATATTTCTTATTAATATGATTTGTACACACTGTCCTATTCTTATGGAATCCCAGAACGATACTGTACGGGAGGATGCCATTCGGCCCAGTGTGCCTCTACTAGCCCTTTTCAAAGAGCTATCCAGTTAATTCCAATCTCCTCGCCTTTTTCTCCTTGCCTGCAAACGATTTCTTGTCGAGTCATGTTTAACTCTGATAATCTGCCTTGTGTTTCACTGGCCAGGTGAGGGGTGCATTGCTCTGCAAGCCCACTCCAATGAGATCATGTTCAACATCCCACTGGAGCACCGTGGGGAGGAGACAGGCATTTTCAGCGGCTCATATAAACTGACCATTTCAGAGCGAAAACAACGAGAGAGGACTTACGGTAATGTTCAGTTGTTTCTTCTCGTGACTTTGGATCTCCTGTTTCGCTGAGATGGGAGAGACCCGTGGTTTCACTTTTCTCCACTCTGCAGCTCCCATAATGCCTGGTACAATATGTGCCTGTATGGTCTCTTAAAGGGCAGGGAAATGGGATTATCTCCAGTTGAGGACTGGCCCAGGAACATCATGGCAAAGGGGCCAACAATTTAGTATTCCCACAATGAGGGTGAGGAACAAAATTGGAAACTTTGTTACTCGGGGAGTTGGTGGAAGAGGGAGTGCTCTGCTTGAGGCAGAAGGCACTGAGCCGCTTAAAGAGAAAATGGATAAACGCTTGAAGCAAGGGAGGATACAGAACAGTTTGGAATTGCTGTAGCAAAGAGCTGGCACAAACCAGATGGGCCACCGTGACCTGCTTCTCAGCTGTTAATCCAATGGGTGGGAGCAGAAGTTGAAGGAGCTCCTAGTGCCCTCTAGTGGTAATACAGCAAGGTCTGTGGGTGCCCGCCGATCTTTTCAGCTGCACTTTCACTTTCCATTAACTCTGAAAAAGACACGCGAAGGTTTACACGGGTGGCTGTTTCTAATGCCTGAGCCAGGACATTGAACCCGCAGCCACGTCACTCACCTCTGCCGCTTCCGAGGTTTTGTGGCGGAATTGACATCAGACAGTACGGTACATCTAACTGTCTCTGGGCAAGTGGAATTGAGGCGGTACGCCATCTTGGAAATATGCCTGCCTCCCTACTCAGCCTCATTTAAAGCACTGTACACAGTTCTACTCTTCTTGTTACAAAAACTATTTGGAGGCACTGGGGAAGGTACAAAGTATGTTTGCAAAGGCGACACCAGAGCCAAAAGGTTATAATTATCAGGAAAGACTGAATATGCTGGGAATTGTTTCTCTGAAAAAAAGAAGGATGAAAATGAAATGAAAATCGCTTATTGTCACGAGTAGGCTTCAATGAAGTTACTGTGAAAAGCCCCTAGTTGCCACATTCCGGCGCTGCTGGCCTGCTTGGTCTGCTTTAAAAGCCAGCGATTTAGCGATTTAGCCGAGTGAGCTAAACCAGCCCCTAGTGATGAGTAATAGGGATGAGTAATAACCTGACAGAGATTTAACCTGGGACCCTATCTACCTGCTTGGGGCCATGTAAAAGATCCCATGACATTATTTTGAATAATATCAAGGGAGTATCCGTGGTGTCTTTGTCAATATTTATCCCCTAATCAACATCACAAAAACAGATCAATTAATCTTGATCATATTGCTGTCAGTAGGGCTTTCAGTGAGCAGATTGGCTGTCGTGTTCTCTACATTACAACAGTGGTTACACTTCAAAAAGTGCTTCATTGGCTTTTCAGCACTTTGAGGCATTCAAGTGTTATGAACAGTACTATACAAAGCAAGTCGTCTTATTTTATTTTCAGGTAATTGTGAAATACTAACTTAGGCAGTAAACATTTGATAGTCACTAATGAATCCACTATGGAATTCATAGGCAATGTCTTTACCCAGAGTATTGCGAGAATGAGCTAGAGAGAGCTCGCCAGACGAATCTGAAGCTGAACAAGAAAAAAACTGCAACTTTATTGGCTGAGGTCAAGCACACAGACCATGTATTGACAGTAAAAGGTCTTTGCCCAGATCCTGAAAAGGTGAGCACTCTAGCAGTGGTGCAGTTACCAACAGATGTGAAAGCAGTGCAACGATTTGTTGCATTTGTGAACTATTTAGCAAAATATTTGCCCTATTTGTCATTGGAGTGTGAACCACTATGCAAGGTCACTGCCAAGAATGTGCAGTGATATTGGGAAACATTCACTAAAGTCAAAGAATTAATGATGACAACACAAGTATTGAACACTATGACGTCAATGATGAACTCACCTTGCAGTGTGACGCCAGTGAGACAAGTTTTGGAGGAACCCTAATGCAGCAAGGATCACCAGCCACATTTGCATCCAGGACACTAACGCAAACAGAAAAAGACTACACCCAGATTAAGAAAGAGTGCCTGACCCTTGTTTTTACTTGTGAGCATTTTCATCAGTACCTGCTTGGAAGAGACAAAGTGACAGTGACGTCTGACCACAAGCTACGTCACAGCATTTTTCGCCAACCGCTACCATGTGCTCTAAAACAAAGAATATTACTTCATTTGCTGAGATATAATCTGGGCATGAGATACAAGCAAGGGAAGTGGTTGTACATGGCTGACATGCTGTCGAGAGCAGCACTCCCCATGCAGAAACGTGATAACAGAACATGAAATATTCCAGGTTCAATGTGAAGCAGCAGCTTGACATGTTCTGGAAGTCAACAACCCAGCAGAGACATTGAATCGAACAGACATGCGCCTTGCTCAAATCAAGCAAACTATCCAATAAAATGCAACTCTCCAAGTGCTGCAGGGATGAAGGATGGCTTGAGAACATCAAGGACACACATGTGGCCACAAGAACATATTAGGAATTCTGAAATAAAGTGACAGCCCAATGGTATCTTGGACAAAGTATATAGTGTTATCACCTCCTAAGGAACTAAGAGGAGGGATGCTGAAACGCATCCACGCAAGCCATAAAGAAATTTAGTCAACTCAGAGAAAGGATATCAAAGTGCTCCACTGGCCAAACCTGAGCACGGAAATTAAAGACCATATTGGCCGGTGTGGTGCGTGTAGCGAGTTCCAAGCAGAATAAGCTAGAGAGCCATTGATGACATCCCAGACAATGGATGAAGCTGGGAGTAAATTCTTCCCTATAGCAGGAACTGATTATCGTGTCACTGTAGATTACTATTTTGACTACTGGGAAGTAGACCAGTGTTATGGGCCAGGGTTTAGAGAACCCAAAAGTATATCATGGAGTTCACCTGACCTACAACTTTTGATAGATTGTAGTTATGGAGAGCACACAAGCCCACTCTGCAAGTGTGATGCAACAGAAATCTACAGTACTTTTAAATTAAAATAATGTTTATTTATGAAACCAATTAACACTTTATAAACCCACAGTAAACATCTTAACAACTATCAACACCAATAAATTCCCCCAAAGAATACAGTACTCTCTAAGTAACTCTTAATCTTTCCTTGCAACATCCATAAGACAAAAAGAACCTTTTTTTACAGAAAGATATTAGGTTTAACTTCACTACTGAGAACAGTTAATGAAATCACCAAATGAACATTCATAAGCTTGCAGAGATTCATGCACATCTTGCTGTGACTGCAGCGTCTCCAAATCTAAAACAAAACTAAACACACCCTGTAGCTGCAAGCCCAAAGTGAAAGTAAAAGCAGACAGAGAGGCCAGCTCCACCCTCACTCTGACATCACAGATAAACACCCATTTCTTAAAGGTCCATCCATTACAGCTATTTTATAAACCCCCATTTCTTAATGGTGCTCTCACATGACACCAGCTAGACTTCAATGACTACAGGAGAGATAGTAGAATGCTTGAAAGGACAGCATTCAAGATATTGTGATGAGTGATAATGGCCCTTAGTTCATGAGTGAAGAATTCAGCCGATTCACAAGGATTGGGAAATTCAACAAAATACATCATCTCAGCACTATCTCTAGTTGAATGGAAAGGCTGAGGCCGCAGTGAAAATTGCCACAGCAATCACCAAGAAATCAACCAAATCTAGCACTGATAAAACAAGACAATCCTAGAGTGGAGAAACACACTGACTGAAGGCATGGAAAGTAATCCAGTCCAAAGGCAGATGTGACATTACACCCAGACTACTCTTCCAATAGCAAAAAAGCTACTGAAGCCAGAAGTAGTAGCAGGCGTGAGTGATATCTAGGTGAAACAATGGAAAAACAAATTTAATTTTCACAAGACTGCCAAACCATTGCCAGAGTTGGGGAACCCATCAGGATACAGACGTTCAATGCTTTCAACAGGAAACAGCCCACATAATAACTGGAACATGCAGAGCAAAATTGTTTCCTCGATCGTACGCAGTGGAAATAAATGACTAAATATACAAGTTCAACCGCAGGCTTATACGAGCAGCTAGAGAGGCTCTTCTTTCACTGCAGGCGACTGATCAGGAAGATGAGGTCTCACCAGCTGCATAGAGTTAAGAATAACTAATCCCCCAATGGAACAACAACAATCGCCACTGCATTTGCAGGTGCCACAGGAACAACACTCTCTGAAGAAGGAACTTCATCCACATGACAGCCAATGACAAGTGTACCATTAAGAGACCTGCACTATTGGGCGGCGCGGTGGTGCAGTGATTAGCACCGCTGCCTCGCAGCGCCGAGGACTCCGGCTTGGCCCCAGGTCACTGTGCGTGCGGAGTTTACACATTCTCCCCGTGTCTGCATGGGTCTCACCTCCACAGCCCAAAGATGTGCAGCATTGGTAGATTGGCCATGCTAAATTGCCCCTTAATTGGAAATTTTAAAATAAATTTAAAAAAAAGAAGAGACCTGCACTATTTAGTGGCTATGTATGCAAGGCATGTGCATTGATTAATGAAAGTAAGGTAGAGTTGGTGTATAGTGGGTGACTTGGGTAGCTCACAGTTCCACATGATCATGCAGATAAAGTTATTTGTTGTTAGTTATGGAAAAGGGATGTTTTGGATTTCGTTATGCTGGTATATATTTACAAAATGCCAACAGCACTTTATTGCAGTAGGTCCCAGTGCTGAGGGGCTCAAAAATATACCTTAAGGGCAGGGAAAATCCAGCTGAAGCTGTGTCTGGGTTTGCAAAGAGCAAGAGATTCGATGGTTAAGCCTCAGATCCTTAGCACTTATTCTCAGAGGTCACTGAACAATGTGTAGGAGCTATAAAGCTGACTGGTCATTGTTCCATCCATAAACCGAAAACTTGAGGTCAATTGTGGTGCCCCACACAGTACAAGACTGTTGTCAGATATTTGCATGTTTTTTAAAAACATTTCTTTATACTCCTCCTTTTTCACATTTTCTCCCAAATTTACACCCACCAACAATAAACAATAATCAGTAATAAACAATAATCAGTAACAAATCTGTCAATCCCCATATCAATAAAAACGATCCCATCCTCCCACCAAACCCAAAACATTCGGCCACATGTTCACATAAACAACTGACAAAAAGTAATCAGGAATCACCCATGGCCACCATCAACACCCCCCCCCCCCAACCCTCCCACCAATCCCCCCCCAACTAATGTTTAATGTTGTCCAGTTCTTGAAAGTGCATGATGAATAATGCCCATGAATTGTAGATCCCCTCCATCCTTCCCCTCAGTTCAAACTTAACCTTCTCATGAGTCAAGAATTCCAACAGGTGCCCCCGCCACGCTAGGGCACAGGGTGGAGAGGTTGCCCTCCAACCCTTCGGGCGATCAACAAGGCGAAGGCTACAATGTCTGCCACCACACCCGTTTCCAAACCTGGCTGGTCCGACACCCCGAATATGGCCTCCCGGGGGCCCGGGTCCAGTTTCACGGGCACCACTTTAGAAATTATCCTAAAAACCTCCTTCCAGTAATCCTCTAGCTTTGGACAAGACCAAAACATATGAACGTGGTTAGCGCCCCCCTCCCCCGGCAACGTTCACACACATCTTCTACTCCTTCAAAGAATTGGCTCATACTCGCCCTCGTGAGGTGTACTCTGTGGACCACCTTCAGCTGTATCAGCCCCAACCTCGCACATGAGGTGGAGGCATTCACTCTCCGGAGCACCTGACACCAGAATCCCTCCTCCATCTCCTCTCCCAACTATTCCTCCCACTTTGCTTTGATCCCTTCCAGCGGTGCCTTCTCCTACTCCAAAATAGCTCCGTATACCGCTGATACAGATATTTGCATGTTAACCAAGTGTATGGTCTTAGCCCAGTTGTAAATAGGATCCGCAGCAAAGGTGCAATGGTGCAAGGAAAATACCAAACTGAACTCCAAGGAACTATGCTGGGGAAAGTAGTGTGGCGGGAGAGCCTGAAGGGATGGAGCCCGAGGGTGATTAGAACAGGAAGATAAAACACTGCATTTAGCTTGATCCCAGCCCGTTACCTCAAACAGTTTGACAATAATCTCTGGTGGAGATTCTAACTTCACTCCCATAAGAATATCCTGGTTGGAGTAGGAATTCCATGGGCACTGAGAGTCCTTCAGCCAAGGGGCCATTCTCCACAAAAATGTTTAGAGTATCAGCTCATGGGGGGTTGGAAGATTCAAGGAACCTTGGCATTTGGTGCATAATCCACTTTCTTCTCCCCACCACTGGTAGCTCTGCCTTCAGTCGACCGGCCCTAAACTCCAAAATTCCCAGCTTGAACCTCTTTGTTTTTCTGTCTCTCTTACTTTGAAGGGGCTCCTTAAACTCTACCTCTGAGGCCAAGCTTTTGGTCAGTTATCTAAAATATCTCCTCCTTGGGATTTGGGGAAACGGAGGCGTACTGGTAATGTGCTGGACTAGTAATCCAGAGACCCAGGCTAATGTTCTGGGGATATGGGTTCAAATCCCACCACGGCAGCTGGTGGAATTTAAAATTCAGTTAATAAATCTGGAATTGAAAGCTAGACGTAAAAACCCATCTGGTTCACTCGTGTCCTTTAGGGAAGGAAATCTGCTGTCCTTATCTGGACTGGCCTACTTGCGACTCCAGACACTCAGCAATGTGGTTGACTCTTAACCGCCCTCTGAAATAGACTTGCAAACCACCTTATGGGGAAGTGAGATAAGCATATTGATGAGGTTAAATGAAGTAGGATGGGAGGAGGATCATGTGAAGCATAAACACCATAGAACCTTGGAATTATTACAGTGCAGCAGGAGTCTGTTCGGCCCATTGAGTCTGCACCGACCCTCTGAAAGAGGACCCTATCTAGGCCCACGCCACTGCCCTATCCCCGTAACCCCATATCGCCACCTACCTGCATATCTTTAGACACTAAGCGGCAATCTAGCACGGTCAATACACCTAACCTGCACATCTTTGGACTGTGGGAGGAAACCGGAGCACCTGGAGGAAACCCAGGCAGACACGAGCAGAATGTGCAATCTCCACGCAGTCACTCAAGGCCGGAATTGAACCTGGGACCCTGGCACTATGAGGCAGCAATGTTAACCACTGTGCCACCATGGCGCCCTATGACATCTTTGAGTTCAATGGTCTGTTTATGTGCTGTAATTAGGGCAATTAAGGATGGGCCACAAATGCTGGCCTTGCCAGTGACACCCTCATCCCATGAAAGAAAAAAGTCTCAATTTTTGTCTGATAATCGCAGTTGTAAAGCATCTTAGGATGTTATATTGGGGCTGGTTTAGCACAGGGCTAAATAGCTGGCTTGCAATGCAGAACAACGCCAGCAGCGTGGGTTCAATTCTCGTACCGTCCTCCCGAACAATCGGCGGAATGTGGCGACTAGGGGCTTTTCACAGTAACCATTGAAGTATACTTTTGACAATAAGCGATTATTATTATTATACTGCATTAATGGCACTAAATAAATGTAAGTTGTTGTTGTCACAACAGCATTCCCCGCCCGCAATCCGTCTTAACCCTTTATGCAGATTCCAGCAGGAATCACTGGATAATAACTCTGAGCTGGAACTTGGTATGATTTCAGAGTTGAGCCCAGAGCACTGTCCCTACTACTGACCCAACGGAGTTCTGTTATCACAACATAATCCAAGTGCTTTATAATCTGCATGGCTCAGTAATACATACACAGTGTCTTTAACCATTGAGCCACCAGTATACTTTAAAGGAGGAGTTTCAATAAATAATGGCCCAGATATTGTAGGCAGCAGTGAAGTGATGATCCTTGTTTCTGACCTTAAAGGAAGCTGCCCATAAGGACTTTGTTGGGATTTTACCTTTCCTGGCATTAATTTTATTCTGGGATCAGCTGTATGGTTCAATAGTGATATCATAAAGAAAAGTGAAGCAGCCAATCACATTGAAGAAGTCTCACTGACAGGAAACCAGGAAGTAAAATGCAGAGCAAAATAAGGTTTGGGCCATGTACATGGAACTATAGTAGAAGCAGAAATCGCAAAAAGAAACTTTAAAATATAAGTTTTATATTAAAAACCTATGGAATGTTTTCACCGCAAGGGAGAAATTTGACACTCCACAAACATATAAAAGTAGTTTATCGGGATCATTGAGGTTGTTCAGCAGTAATAAAGAACTTAGTACACTGTTAAAAATCCAGTTGACAGTTTGACAGCAAACACTGACAATTTCATGGTCATTTCAATGCCAAAACCGGGTCAATGTGATGTTGATGATATTGGAATTTTAGTTATATTTCTTATTCTTTAGTAGATTTATCATTAACCATCTGTAATAAAATTCCTTCATCTCAGTGGCAATATTCCCTCTAAGCTGCACAGTCGTGCAATACTCTGAACGGTCCCGCTTAGGCCACATACAAGTTGGCCGCTTTAAGTTACCGTCATGCATGGTCATGCAAAAAAATCTGAAATGAAACTGGCCATAAAGTGTTAAAGGGTCCACTGCTCAAAGGTAATTCATTGTATTTGCTTTTTAATTGCAGATTTTATACAATTGGAAAAAGATGAAATGATTTCCGTTAAACAAAGCAAAACAAACACTCTTCCAGAGTTTTCAAAAACTTGGGAATTGCCAGGGAGGTAAGAACCAATGCTACTGCTTTAAGGTTGGGATTGGGATTAGACTTGGAGTTGGAATGGAGATTGGGATGGAAGTTGGGCTTGGTTTTGGACTTGGGTTTGGAGTTGGAATTAGTTCTGGAGTTGGAATTAGTTCTGGAGTTGGAATTAGTTCTGGAGTTGGAATTAGTTCTGGAGTTGGAATTAGTTCTGGAGTTGGAATTACTTCTGGAGCTGGAATTAGTTCTGGAGTTGGGATTGGTTCTGGCGTGGGGATTGGTTCTGGGGTTTGGAGTTGGGATTGGCTCTGGAGTTGGGATTTGATTTGAACTGGGTTTAGGATTGGAGTTGGGATTGGAGTTGGGGATGGGATTTGGTTTGGAGCTGGGATTAGGTTTGGGGCTGGGATTGGGTTTGGGGCTGGGATTAGGTTCGGAGTTGGGATTAGGTTTGGGGCTGAGATTGGGTATGGGGCTGAGATTGGGATTGGAGTTGGGATTGGGTTTGGGGCTGGGATTGGGTATGGGGCTGAGATTGGGATTGGAGTTGGGATTGGGTTTGGGGCTGAGATTGGGTTTGGGGATGGGATTGGGTTTGGGGCTGGGATTAGGTTTGGAGCTGGGATTGGGTTTGGGGCTGGGATTGGGTTTGGGGCTGGGATTGGGTTTGGGGCTGGGATTGGGGTTGGAGTTGGGATTGGGTATGGGGCTGAGATTGGGATTGGGGCTGGGACTGGGACTGGGATTGGGGCTGGGATTGGGTTTGGGGCTGGATTGGGTTTGGGGCTGGGATTGGGTTTGGGGCTGGGATTGGGTTTGGGGCTGGGATTGGGTTTGGGGCTGGGATTGGGTTTGGGGCTGGGATTGGGTTTGGAGCTGGGATTGGGTTTGGAGCTGGGATTGGGTTTGGGCTGGGATTGGGTCTGGGATTGGGTTTGGGGCTGGGTTTGGGGCGGTGATTGGGCTTGGAGCTGGGATTTGGTTTGGGACTGGGATTGGGTTTGGAGCTGGGATTGGGTTTGGAGCTGGGATTGGGTTTGGAGCTGGGATTGGGTTTAGAGTTGGGATTGGGTTTGGAGTTGGGATTGGGTTTAGAGTTGGGATTGGGTTTAGAGTTGGGATTGGGTTTGGGGGCTGGGATTGGGTTCGGGGGCTGGGATTGGGTTTGGAGCTGGGATTGGGTTTGGAGTTGGGATTGGGTTTGGGGCAGGGATTGGGTTTGGGGCAGGGATTGGGTTTGGGGCTGGGATTGGGTTTGGTTGGGATTGGGCTTGGAGTTGGGATTGGGTTTGGGGCTGGGATTGGGTTGGAGGTGGGATTGGGGTTGGAGGTGGGATTGGGGTTGGAGGTGGGATTGGGGTTGGAGGTGGGATTGGGGTTGGAGGTGGGATTGGGGTTGGAGGTGGGATTGGGGTTGGAGGTGGGATTGGGGTTGGAGGTGGGATTGGGGTTGGAGGTGGGATTGGGGTTGGAGTGGGATTGGGGTTGGAGGTGGGATTGGGGTTGGAGGTGGGATTGGGGTTGGAGGTGGGATTGGGGTTGGAGGTGGGATTGGGGTTGGAGGTGGGATTGGGGTTGGAGGTGGGATTGGGGTTGGAGGTGGGATTGGGGTTGGAGGTGGGATTGGGGTTGGAGGTGGGATTGGGTTGGAGGTGGGATTGGGGTTGGAGGTGGGATTGGGGTTGGAGGTGGGATTGGGGTTGGAGGTGGGATTGGGGTTGGAGGTGGGATTGGGGTTGGAGGTGGGATTGGGGTTGGAGGTGGGATTGGGGTTGGAGGTGGGGTTGGGGGTGGGGTTGGAGGTGGGATTGGGGTTGGAGGTGGGATTGGAGGTGGGGTTGGAGGTGGATTGGGGTTGGAGGTGGGATTGGGGTTGGAGGTGGATTGGGGTTGGAGGTGGGATTGGGGTTGGAGGTGGGGTTGGGTTTGGGGTTGGAGTTGGGGTTGGGGCTGGGATTGGGGTTGGAGGTGGGATTGGGGTTGGGGCTGGGATTGGGTTTGGGGCTGGGATTGGGTTTGGGGCTGGGATTGGGTTTGGGGCTGGGATTGGGTTTGGGGCTGGGATTGGGTTTGGAGCTGGGATTGGGTTTGGAGCTGGGATTGGGGTTGGGGCTGGGATTGGGGTTGGGGCTGGGATTGGGTTTGGGGCTGGGATTGGGTTTGGGGCTGGGATTGGGTTTGGGGCTGGGATTGGGTTTGGGATTGGGTTTGGAGTTGGGATTGGGTTTGGAGCTGGGATTGGGGTTGGAGTTGGGATTGGGTTTTGGAGCTGGAGTAGGGTTTGCAGTTGGGATTGGGTTTGGGCCGATTTGGGATTGGGTAGGGGATTGGGTTTGGAGTTGGGATTGGGTTTGGAGCTGGGATTGGGTTGGGGGGGATTGGGTTTTGGAGCTGGAGTAGGGTTTGCAGTTGGGATTGGGTTTGGGGCCGGGTTTGGGATTGGGTATGGGATTGGGTTTGGAGTTGGGATTGGGTTTTGGAGCTGGAGTTGGGTTTGCAGTTGGGATTGGAGTTAAAGTTAAGGCTGAGTTTGATGTTGTAGTGGAGTTGGCGCTGGGGAGTGGGTTAGACTGGTATTGGATGCAATCGATGATTGGGGTTGTTGGGATTGAAGTTGGATTGCGGGTTGATGCTGGGGATTGGGCCCTGAGTTGGTTTCTTTACCATGGAAGTTTGTTCTTTCAGTGACACAGGTCACAATATTGCACTGAGTGAAAGCGAATGATCAAACAGCCAGGATGTGCATGTTAGGCAGCGCAAGCCACTCCGGCGCCGGCCTAGCCCCTGAAGGTGTGGAGGATTCTGCACCTTCCGAGTGACCCGACGACGGTGTGGTTCACACCACTCCTCGGCGCCAGGACCGCACGCCCCGCCGGGTAGGGGAGAATCCCGCCCAAGATCTCCCTTTGACAAAGCGGTGCTGGTTCAGTCCTATTTTATCATGCACTTCCAAGTACTCTGCGATCTCATCTTTAATAATGGACTCTAAAATCTTACCACTGACCAAAGTCAGGCTAATCAGCCTATAATTTCCCGTCTGCTGCCTTCCCCCCTTCTTAAACAGTGGTGTTAAATAGCCACTTTTCAGTCCTCTGGGACCCTTCCTGCCTCCAGTGATTCCTGAAAGATCACTACCAATGCCTCCACAATCTCCTCAGCTATCTATTTTCGGACCCTGGGGTGTAGTCCATCCAGTCCAGGTGACTTATCCATTTTCAGACCTTTCATTTTCCCCAGAACCTTCTCCTTAGTGATGGCCACTACACTCACTTCTGCTCCCTGATTCTCCTGGAGCTCTGGCATCCCACTGGTGTATTCCACCGTGAAGACAGATGCAAAATAACTATTCAGTTCATCTGACATTTCTTTGTTTCCTATTATTACTTCTCCAGTCCTGTTTTCCAGTGGTCCAATGTTTATGTTTGCTTCTCTCTACCTTTTATATTTGGAAAGAAACTCTTCCTATCTTCTTTTATATTACTAGCTAGCTTGCACTCATATTTCATCTTCTCTCCCCTTATTACTTATTTTTAGTTGTCCTCTGCTCGCTTTTAAAGGCTTCCCAATCCTCTGGCTTCCCACTAATCCTTGCCATTTTGTCTGCTTTTTCTTTTGCTTTTATGATTGGCGGACACTGCAGTTTCCCTTTTCCCCCTAATGGCAGCTCCTCAGCAACAGCATCCACAAGCTGTGAGCGTTCACAGGTTTAATTGTCACATCAGTGTGATGTCTGTGGAATCAGCCAACAGTGCATTGTGTTCCTGTGCCCATCTTTCACTCTCTGAATGTAACCAGTGTTTTGCCTGTTTTGTAGCATCTCCTGATCCTTGTGGACATGATGTTGATGCCAAATCACATATATAATCAATATGGTATGGCTCTTCGAGCAAAATTCATATCTACCATTCATTATCTCACTCAACTCCATTCACAATAAAACTGCAAAGAACACCCAACATATTATATGCGATAGATGATTTGTTTTGTGGAGAGGGCCTATCTGGGAAATTTTCCACATTGCTGAATAGATATCAGTGTTGTAACCATAGTGGAACAGCTTGGCTAAGGATGCAGCAGGTTCTGAAGCACAAGTCTTTAGTACCATTGCTGGAGTGTTGTCTGGACCCATCGCCAATGAAATGTCCAGTGCCTTGAACCATTTCGTGTTATCACAGGGAGTGAATAGAATTGGCTGAAGGTAGGCATCTGTGATGCTGGAGACCTCAGGAGTAGGCCAAGTTGAATCATCCACTTGACACTTCTGGCTGAAGACTGTGCAAAATGCTTCAGCTTTGTCTTTTGCACTGATGTGCTGGGTTCCCCCATTATTGAGGATGGAGATACTTGCGGAGCCTCCTTGTTTAATTGTCTATCACTATTTGCCACTGGAAGTAATCCTGTGTTGTAGCTTTACCAGGTTGACACTTAATTTTTCGATAGGCCTGGCATTGTTCCTGGCACGCCAGCAGATCTCCTGTCCTGAAGGGGATTGGTGAATTCTGTTTTTATGGCAATCCGCTGCGTTCTTAATCATTATTACAGAGACTCGTATTTCTATCCAGATTTACATTTAAATTCCCCAGCTGCCGTGATAGGATTTGAACTTATGTCACAGATCATTCAGCTGGACCTCCGACCAAGTTGCTGGACAGTACAATCATTCATTTGGGTGATGGGATTTTCATCCCAAGTATAGGTTCCTTCTCAACCAAAATCAGTGAGGACCGTTCTGGAAGGGTCCTCTGAGTCTAATACATTCTCCTTCTGTGGCATAACATCTTTTGTTTTTCTCTTTTGCACTGCAGGGTAACCCCGAAACTCCCCCCACAACTGTTAGCAGAAGAAGCAGCTGCCAAGGCCCGAGACAGAGTGCCGCTGCCGAGTCTGCCAGAAACTGCTTCCAAGGATGATAGCAAGCCCTCAAGGTACTTACATTGAGAACTGGTTGAAGCAGTCAAGATGCTAGCTGACATGGGCCTTTCACCTTTGAACCCTGGATGAGTCAAATCCAGAGAGGATGAAAGGCCTGACCCCTCTGACGGGCTGTACCATTTTATATCTTCACGTAAACAAACATAATCTGAGCCTTTTCGGCCCTGTTCTTATCAGATATGCTGCGAACAGAACAATGTATCCTCCCCCCCCCCTTCTAAGGTCACCAGGGCACATTCGGGTCACTACGCACTCTGTCCTATTTACGTGCAGGCCCAACCTAAGAAATCAAGCAAAGAAAAAGCTGAGACAGTCCTGAAAGAGCTCACAGCATAATAGTCTTAACCATAGACCCACAATGTGCAAAGACCAGGAAATTACAGGGTCCAGAATGTCCATGGAGCTGTCCTTGCTCCAACTTTGCAACTTTTGCCAGATGTGTGGCACGGACCGGCTCTGTGGTGATATACGGCTGGTAGGACAGGAGTTTTGTTTTGTGTTTACGACAAATGAGTTGGAGTCATGACTTTTTCAAGTCAACTAATCGATCTTCTGGGGTGCTGCGCATGGCTGGTGAAGGCTAAATGTGGTCTCCAGGTGAAGTGGGGATAATCATTGGACCAAGGTGCACAGGCTAAGGATAGTTAATTAGACATGTTTTTATATACATTCAGACCACTGTGCATCTGAACGTGGCCTTCACCTTTGCTCACTTGCTCAGTTTATTCCTGCTCCATTTTATTTGTCCCAATGTATATTTTATATTTATTTATAATTTATCATGGCTGATTTATTTATATAGTTTTACTATCGCCCCGAATGGATTGTTATTTCAATTTGAACCCTATTCTTACAGTTTAATGTTTCCGCTTATATTTACATCTTAGCCTCATTGTATACCTGGACTCGGAGCCTTTCAATAGTGCTTTATTTATGTTTATTTATCAGATTGATGTCTTCTGCAATGTTAGTAGTTGTATATTCGTTTCAGCTTTACTCTGTACCAGCACTTACTTCCCTTTACTTTTCACACCTATTTATTTTCAGCTTTCTTTATGTTATAGGCTGATGTATTTTGTGTTACGTTCTTGTCCTGGAACATTCACTCTTCATCATTGTATGTTCACTAATTTAGATATAGCGAAGATGTTTTCACATGTGCGCATGACCAGAGCGAAGGATCATAGATATAATATAATCATTTATAAATCCCATTTGGGAATTTAGGAAAAACTTCTCTAATCAGAGAGTAGTTAAGAGTGTGGAACTCACTACCACAAGAGAGTAGTTAAGACAACTAGCATAGAGACATTTAAAAAAAAAAAACATTTTATTGAAGGCATATTCAAATAAATACATAACAAAGTAATACAAAAGTCAATCGCTGCAAGAGAACAAACAGCCACCCCCTGCCACCCGGCACCCGGCCTCCCTTTTCTGTGGGGCTGTTTAGCACACTGGGCTAAATCGCTGACTTTGAAAGCAGACCAAGGTAGGCCAGCAGCACGGTTCGATTCCCGTAACAGCCTCCCCGAACAGGCGCCGGAATGTGGCGACTAGGGGCTTTTCACAGTAACTTCATTGAAGCCTACTCGTGACAATAAGCGATTTTCATTTTTCTAGTCTTTCACACAAAGCACCTGCCCCCGCTGATGACTCAATACTCCTTAAAGAAGTTAATAAACAGCTTCCACCTCGAGGTGAACCCCTCCCTCGCACCTCGAATGGCGAACTTGATCTTCTCCAAAAGTAAAAACTCTGCCACATTTTTCCCCCCTACCCCTGCCCTCGCTGACTCCGAGTCCCACCAGCAAAGCAGAATCCGTCTCCAGGCTATCAGGCAGGCAAAGGCCAACACAGTCGGTCTCTCTCCCCGTCTGCACTCCCGGATCCTCCAAGACTCCAAATATTGCCACCTCCAGACTCGGGGCTACCTCCACCCCAAAGTCTTTGACCTTGCATCTGTAAATCAGACACACCCAAAACATACGGACATGATTCACAGGCACCCCCACCCCCATCCCACCATGCACACACCTATCCTTCACCCCCCCCAAAAGAACTGACTCATCCTAGACACCGTCATGTGGGCCCTGTGCTCCACTTTAAACTGGATGAGGCTTAGCCCTGCACACAGTGAGGATGCATTAGCCCTTCGCAAAACTTCACTACGTACTCCAGCCCCCAGCACACACCCCCAGCTCCTCCTCCCACATATGCCAAACCACCTCCACCGGGCCAATCTCACTCTTCAACAGCTCCCCCTATATATCTGCAACCTTGCCCTGCCCTACTTCCCCCTCAGACAGGGGCTTATCCTGCAGCACGGCGGTGGGGGGGCCATCGGAAAAGATGGCACCTCCTTCCTCATGAGTCCCTAAACTACAGATACCTGAACCCATCTGTCTTTGGAAGTTGGTACGCTCCCTCCACCTTCTCCAAGTTTGCGGCCCTCCCTCCAACAAACAAATCCCTCAAATATTCTATCCCCACCCTCATCTTTGCCATGTGGACCCGACCGGCCAACGACAATGGCAGCACATCCCACCTATTAAACTCCGCCTTCATTCCCTCCACCAACTGCGCCAAGTTTACGCAGCTGGACCCAACTCCGTGCTGCATCCCAAACTCGCCACTACCAACGGAAGCGGCAGTAACCCCAACTTCCTCTCCTGTCCCTGAAGATTAATTGGGAACAACTCACTTTTTCTTTTCCCCATGTTAAGCTTGTACCCCGGAAAGCAACTGATTGGGTCCGAAATGTACAACATGAGATTATCCGCGTGCAAAGAAAGTTGGTGCTCAACCTATGCACCCTCCCCCCCCCCCCCCCCCACCCCCCCTACTCAATGCCCCTCCACCCCCTCTAGCCCCAAAGCGCCAGTTCCAATAGTTCAATCGCCAGAGAACCAGGGAGAGTGGGCACCTTGTCCCCTGGTGCAACCCAAAGTACTCCGAGTTGACCGTGCCATTACGAATACTTGCCTTAGGTGCTTTATAAAGCAGCCATTCCCAAATCCTTGCCCAAACTTGAACTGCTCCAGCACCTCGAATAAGTACGGCAACTCCACCTGATCGAAAGCATTCTCCACGTCCTAAGCTTTCCGAGGACATCATAATTACATTAAGTAGCCTCCGTACATTCGCCGACAGCTGCCGCCCCTTCACAAATCCCATCTGGTCCTCACCTATCACCCCAGCACACAATCCTCTATCCGGGTTGCCGTGACCATTCAACGTGATCGGGCATTCCAATCCACTCTGCTCCGGGTCGTTGTCTTTCTTTAAAATAAGCAATATCGAAGCCTGAGACAGTGTGAGGAGAAGCTCTCCATATACTCATTATACTTCTCGACGAGCAGGGGCCACAGAGCCAATCCTCTTATAGAACTTGACTGGAAACCCATCCGGACCCGGGGCCTTCGCTACCTGCATTGACCCTATGCAATCCATCACCTCCCTCAACCCGATTGGGGCCCCTAGCCCCTGCACGTTTGCCTTTTCAACCCTCTGAATCTCCAGCCCATCCAAAAACCGCCTCATCCCTTCATCCCCCACTGGAGACTCCGAGCTATACAATGTCTAGTAAAAAGCCTCACAGACATTGTTCACCTCCTCCCGCTCCGATACCACTGTGCCCCTATCGTCTCTCTTCCTCACAATCTCCCTCGATGCCGCCTGCTTCCTCAGCTGGTGCACAAGGATCATGCTGGCTTTCTCTCCATACTCATATACTGCCCCTGTAGCCTTACGCAATTGCTCCACCGTCTTTCCCACAGACACCAGCCCAAGCTCCCCCAGGTCCACGCCTCACTCACCCTCGGGGCCCTCCCCAAGATGTCCACCGCCAACTCCCCTTAACCAACTATGCTACACCAACTCTACCCATGTCGGCATCCTTCAGTCCGTCCAATAAACAAAGAATATCCAACCACCCCCCTGCTCCCTCCACAGATCGACCCTCCCCCCACTTTACACCCATTAGCTAGCCAACCAGCTAGCATGGTGGCCCCCACTCCAGGCCACGGCCTCAGCATAGACATTTAAGGGGAAGCTAAGCACATAAGGGAGAAAGGAATAGGAGGACAACTTGATGGGATTATTAGAAGGTATAGGGTGGGAGGTGAATAAACTGTTGAACTGAATGGCCTGCTTCTGTGCTGTAAAATTCTATATAAATCTATGTAATGTTATGTATATTATAGCATATGTGATGTGTTTGTATATGGTATTTGTGTCTCAGACCCTTCACTGTTCAATCCTAAAATATTGTATGTACTCTGTATATATTTATGTCAGAGATGATTTACTCTTCATTTACTGGAGTTATATTATATGTGATGTGTTTGTATATTGTATTTATGTCTCAGACCTTTCACTTTCCATTACTAGACATTCTATTTATATGTCCTGTGCTTATATGATGTCTTACACTGGATTGCACTCAAGTTTATACAGAAGATGCTGACTGGGTTGCAACATCCAATTTCAAAACTTGGCTACTTTCTGGAGGAATTAATTTTAAGCATAACTGCAGTACTGGGGCTGGTTTAGCACACTGGACTAAATCGCTGGCTTTTAAAGCAGACCAAGGCAAGCCAGCAGCACGGTTCAATTCCCGTACCAGCCTCCCCGAACAGGCACCAGAATGTGGCGACTAGGGGCTTTTCACAGTAACTTCATTGAAGCCTAATCGTGACAATAAGCGATTTTCATTTCATTTTTTTCATTGGTGGACTTGCAGGTGACACTAACAGGCGGTTTTGATGTTCAATTTGTGACATGATGTTAGATTGAAAAGCAGGAGTTGATAGTGAGTTGTGGGTTGATGCATTGCTGCACTAAAGCCTCTTCAGGGATCCGCAGCAGTAAAACCGAAAATATTTGGAAAGCAATAGCTGACTGCATTTTGTTGCAACTTTCCCTGAACTAACCCTAGTAGGAAGCCACAACACATTAAATGGTGCAGTTATACCCCCTCCCTCCACTGTAATAAGGCTTATCAACACCTCTCCCCATCACCAAACACATACCATGCCAACATATTCTCTGTTCCTCAGCACCCCCCCCCCCCCCCCCCAACACAACTTCTAGGCCAGAATCTGCTGCGTCCAATGACATTTGTTTTTGGCAGTCAAGAGTCCCCGGGCTCACTTTTCCTATACCTGTCTTGTCTACCTACTCCACAAGGATTCCCTCCATCCCGTGATGAGTAGAAATTTCGTAACACAGAATCATTTATCAACTCCAAAGGGCGATAGAAGATCAGTCATTGTGCATGTTTAAAGCAGAGGTTTTTATATTTCTCATTAATAATAACAGAAAGAGTTATGGGGTAATAGGTGTATTGAATGGCAGACCGGGTCAATGGGCTGAAAGGCCTACTCCTGTTCCTATGTTCATCCCCCTTATTTTTCCTTCTCCCTTTTTGCCCATCTCTTCCCTATTTAGTTTATCTCCTTTCCTCTCCAGTCCCTTCCAACTCCCAAATGCCTCCTCACCTGGGCCCGATTACTCTTCTGGCCTTGAACAGGGCTGATCTGAATACTCCATTCAGACTTGTCTCTCCATGTGCAGCGTCATGGGAGAGAAGCAAATATGCTAGAAGGTGTGCTGTACTTACAAATATTTACACATCATTATGTTTGCGGCCCTCATTACCCACCACTATTATATATTGTTTTAATGCATGCTGAATTTACACCCTCATTACCCTCCACTATTGTATGTTGTCTTAATACCTGCTGAATTTACACCCTCATTAACCCTCCACTGTTGTATGTTGTCTCAATACATGCTGAATTTACATATTTTATTATATATATGTCCCAGACCCTGTTCGTATGAGGTATTTTATGAGGTACAGTATTTGAATTATTATGTTCTTACACATATCGAGGGAGGTCATCCAAAAGTGAGCAGGTCCACACAGAGCTCAGATTGGAAGTAGGAGCCACAGAGACTACAACCGGCCACTGAATGGAGACTGCAAGGCCTCTGGGGCCAGCAGGCAGGCCTCGAGCACGAGAGAAGGCCTGAGACGGGGAGCAATTGAGGCCTATAGCATGTAACAAGGCCTAGAGCAAGCAGACAGACCCAGAATTTTGACAGCTGGAATGAGAGGTCACATCCTTTGGGCTGTCAAAAAATGGAACCGCAAGCAGTAATAGCATGATGAGGTGTGGGGCCCTACCAAGTGAAGGAATTGGCTGGAAAAATTCTATTTACGAAACACATATTTGCAAAACAGCTTAAAAGATTTTTTTAAATTAGAAAATAAAGCAGATTCTGGCGTGGGTGATTGTGACTGGAAAAGCTTGCTATTTAATATATAACTGTTGAGATTTAGCTGTAAACAACTATTTAAAGAAAAGATATGGGGCGGGATTCTCCGACCCCGCGGCGGGTCGGAGAATGAGCGGCGGGCTGCGCGAATCGCGCCACGCTGCCCCGACGCCAGCATGCGCACCATTGGCGCCAGCGTGGTTGGCACGGCCCCGGTCGCGGGCCGCTCTACGTGCCCGGCCTGCCGATTCTCCGGCCCGGATGGGCCGAGTGACCGTAAGAAAAGAGCCGAGTCCCACCGGCGCCGTTCTAACCTGCTCTGGGCTGGCGGGTCCTCGGCGTGTAAGGGTTGGGTGTCGGCCTTTGGGGGGGGGTCCAACCCCGGGGGGCCTCCGATGTGGTCTGGCCTGCGATCGGGGCCCACCGATCGGCTGGCCGGCCTTTGTGGCTGGGGGCCTCCTTTCCTACGCGCCAGCCCCTGTAGTCCTGCGCCATGTTGCGTCGGGGCCGGCGCGTTGAAGGAGGCCACTGCACATGTGCACGTTGGTGCCGGTGCCACTGCGCATGTCTTCATTGGCGCCGGCGCAACTGCGCATGCACGGATCCCGCGGCGCACAGTTCATGCTGGGATCGGCAGCTGGAGCGGCACGAACCAGTCCAGCGCCGTGCTGGCCCCCTGTAGAGGCCAAAATTAGTCGTGGGAGCAGCCTGTTCACGCAGTCCTAAAACGCGACGGCGTTTACGACAGCGGACACTCAGCCGCGGGATGGGAGAATCCAGCCCATGATTCTGCAAGTGTACAGGAATGCACTTTTTATACATATATTCAATATGAAATTGCACACATGATGTGTTAAATGGTATCTTTAATTTAACAATTAATATATATACAAAGAAATTAATTCACCTTGCAAGTAAAATTGAAAGTGTGACTAATTATAAAGATCGCAATTGAGAGACCAACAAGACTTCGACAAACTGACCACATTTACAGGTGTATAATATTAATGTTTTGAGAGATATTTCATGGACAGAATCTGGATTCAAACAGTGTATTCCAAAGCACATGGCCAATGAAGTACGTTAAAGTGTGTCCCCCGTAACGTTTTTAAAAATACAGACAATATTCTGTGCACAGCCAGGTCCCACTAACAACAACTGAATGACCAGATATCTTGTTATTGATGATTGAGAGAAGAATGTTGGCCAGGACACGAGTAAAATATCCACTGTCCTTCTGATAATAATTTGGATCTTGTATGCTGTTGAATATTCCAACTGGTGAATGTGGTTTCTGCTCTCAAGCTGGCACCATGATAACATCAGAGGTCATATGACTGTGGCAAGCTAATAGCCACATTGTCGACTTCATTGGAGACGTGCCTTTCTGCAATGAAAATCATCATGAATGATCAGAAAACTGCTCACTCTTGTCTGACCCTACACGTGCATTGTCCCCAATGAGGTTACCCCAATATGAGGTCATCCCACTCTGGGGTCCCTGAGGGCCCCTCTCTTAAGACCCTCCTATTCCCCTTTACAAGCCCTGTCCCTTCCAGAACCCCCATGCGTCACCCCCCCCAACCTCCCAGAGGCTCCCTACGTACCTGCCCTGCACTCCCACACCTCATACCACCCTCCACCCTCGTTTCATGGCATGGCCCTGACCCCTGGCAGTGCCAAGCTAGCATCTGGGCACCCTTTCACTTCTACCGTGGCAGTGGTCCTACCAGCTTGGCACCCAAGATGCCAGCTGGGCAATGCCAAGGTGCTCACGTTCCAGTGGGAGGACTAGGAGACCACCCTGCACTATCTGGCCACCCAGGGACACCCCCGGGTGTCGTTCCACCTGGTTCACATTTGTGTGGACCAGCACTGAATGGCACCCAGCTGCAACCTCGCTGAGTAGGCTGGTAGATCGCGAAGGCCAGTACATCCAGGGTAAACTCGCTCAGGTATATTTAAACCCTACTTAGGCGTGCACCGTTTCGTCACGCCCCTTTCGGTCGGGATTCCGATTCCAACGCCTCGCGATACTTTGGTATAGCCTGCGAGGTGTGAAGGCTGTTGGGAAGCTCACGAGAGGCCTCTCCCACGATCTACCGCCCACGTTGCTCTCTTTCTTTAGCGCATTGCAGCCGTTAGTTCACACCAATAAGCCTTAAAGCATTCAGGTCCTCTCATGGTAAGAACATAGAACATAGAACAGTACAGCACAGAACAGGCCCTTCGGCCCTCGATGTTGTGCCGAGCCATGATCACCCTACTCAAACCCACGTATCCACCCTATACCCATAACCCCCCACCCCTTAACCTTACTTTTTAGGACACTACGGGCAATTTAGCATGGCCAATCCACCTAACCCGCACATCTTTGGACTGTGGGAGGAAACCGGAGTACCCGGAGGAAACCCACGCACACACGGGGAGGACGTGCAGACTTCGCACAGACAGTGACCCAGCCAGGAATCGAACCTGGGACCCTGGAGCTGTGAAGCATTTATGCTAACCACCATGCTACCGTGCTGCCCCTATGAGGTTACCCCAAAATGAGGTCATCCCACTATGGGGTCCCTGATGACCCCTCTCTTCAGACCCTCCTATTCCCCTTTACAAGCCCTGTCCCTTCCAGAACACCCATGCGTCCAGTTGTTCTCTAATGTCTGCTCATTCCTACGGTGATGTTACCTCTCCAGGGAATGTCGCTGCCTTAACGGGTATTGCTGCCGTGGTAATTGTTGCTGCTGCCCATTGCCACTGTTGAGGAACAGTTGACCTCTGGGACTAATATGCAGTTCCTTGTATGGTCAGTGAACTCACATCTTTCTTATCAGCTGTCCGCAGTGAAGGAACAGCTACTCCCATTCTACGTATATGTCTATGGTTGCGATGATATAGCTGGTCATTCATTTTCACCGTGTACGATGGAAGTGACAACTTCTCTATACAGGTCCCAAGTTGCCAAGTGGAATTCTCAGCTCTGGCAGTGATTTGACTGTTTTATCAAAGTGAAATTTTGCTTTCTGTCATTTTTCATTCATACCTGTTACCACTTTCGGCTTCAGTAGTGTTTTAGCAATTGGAAGAGTAGTTTGTGTCCAGCATGACATTAGCTGTTGAACTGGGCTGTTTTCCATGCCCTCAGTAGGTGTGTCCCTCCACTCAGATTGCCTTGTACACATCTGTGCTGCATCTAGTTGATTTTTTTGATGATTCCGTTGGCACTTTTTACGGCTGCCTCAGCCTCTCCAATTGACTGGGAATAGTGTGGGGATGATGTATAGTGCTGAATTTCCCAATCATTTATGGTGCCTGAATTCGTCACCCATGAACTCAGGGTCATTGTCGCTCATCACAATCTCCAGAATGGCATAACAATTGAATATCTCACTGGTGGTCGTTGTTGTCAGCTTGTCTAACTCCCAGTGGTCTGAATAGTAGTCAGTGGTGGTGAGATAGTCAGTTCCAGTGAGAGTGAAGAGCCCATTCCAACCTTCCTCCAAGGTTTGCCTGGGATATCATGAGTTACGGTAGGCATTTTAGCTTGCTTAGCTTGATGTTCATTACAGATACTGCATTAATTGATATGGTCCTTGATCTTATTGCTCATGTTTGGCCAGTAGAGCATTTCTCTTGCCTTCCTCAGACTAGGGGTCAGGTTCTCCATTGGCGGGATCCTCCACTTCGCCAGCACGCACTCACACCCACGGATTTCCCGACGGCCTGGGGGTGCCCACAATGGGAAACCCCATTGGCTATCTGCCAAGACGGAGGATCCCATAGCCGGCAGGGGTGCACCGCACCAGAAAACGAGTGCGGATGGACGGAGAGTCCGCCCTAGATTTTTTGATGGCTTGCATGGATGCACTTCAGCATCTCTTTCCTTATCTTCTTAGGACGTTAATTCCTTTGTACAAGATGCTATCTTGGGCAATCATTTCAAACCTGTATGCCCAGCACTCTGTTAGAACAATGGGTATGTCCTTGATGTTTTCTGGCCATCCTTTCATTACTACTAATGTGGATCCTTAAAGCCTCCAAAATTTCACAAGACTGGCTTTTCTGCCCCTCAGTGAGGTGTGGGGTGCAGTTACGTTTGTAGCATTTTTTCACCAGCACTGATAATGGAGTTGCTGCTCTTATTTGTTTGGTTTCCTTGGTTAACTCTGTGACAATTTCATAGTCTTACCATTGAAACTGGATGAATTTCACATTTCTATTCAAATCCTTCTTCATCTCCATCGGAGCAGGTACTGAAATATGCAAAGCCACACTGACTCACCAGGTGACCAATGTCCGGTACAAAGTTTCAGACTGAAGTTTGAATGATTTTCTGCTGTCTCTTACAACTATTAAACTCCACTCAATTTTAGCTGCACACTCCTGACACCATGCTTCACGGGGTGAATGAAATGGCTTTTGTTCTCAAGTCTTACTACATCAGGATGACATCAGAGGTCACAAGACAATGGTCTGCCTGTGGCCACATGGCGCAAAGGCACTTCTCCAAACACTGAACAAGCATTTGTATTGGCTCGGCTAAGAGACGGCTGATTTTAGGCTTGTGGCAGTGCAGCACCCTCAGTACTGCAGTGAAGTGTCAGCCAGTTTATTAATAATAATAATAATAATCTTTATTATATTGTCACAAGTAGGCTTACATTAACACTGCAGTGAAGTTACTGTGAAAATCCCCTAGTCGCCACACTCCGGCGCCTGTTCAGGTACACTGAGGGACAATTCAAAATGTCCAATTCACCGAACAAGCACGTCTTTCGGGACTTGTGGGAGGAAAATGGAGCGACCGGAGGAAACCAACGCAGACACGGGGAGAACGCGCAGACTCCGCACAGTGACCCAAGCCGGAAATCGAACCCGAGTCCCTGACGCTGTGAAGCAGCAGTGTTAACCACTGTGCTACCACGTTGCCTAAGATTATGCCTTAAGTAAGTCTACCACTTCCTGAGCGAGAAGCAAGGTTGATACTTTGAGTCTGACTAAATCTTGAGAAGAGATTAAAGATAAGTCTAGAGCCTGGGGCAGTCACCCTCTATTAATTGGTTTACAGCAATCAGCATTTTGCAGTGGATTCCTGTCCTCTAGTTCCAGGACATAGGAACCCAGAAACAACTACTGTAAGATATAATGGGGAAATGGATAAACTGGCAGGACTGAGATTGAGGATAGAATTTTTCACTCCCGCCAGTAGCGGAAATCGCGACGGATCGGAGAGGCAGATTTGTCGGGAGGCCAAAAATCAGTTTGCCGACGGCACAAAATTAGTTTGGAATCTCATTCTTCTGACTTTCATGATGGCAGAAAGTGGGGGAGTCAAGTGTCCCATGGAGCTATGTTGGGAAGTGCATTTTCATCTCATCAATGCTCATTTAAAGGTCAACATGTTGGAATCTTGTTCCCCCTCAAAATGAAGCACCCTGTCAATGGGAATTTAGAACTCTCTGCTTCACAAACATGCACAAGTAGTGCGCACCTGGTGATGTAGACTTCTTCTTGGACCTGAGGCCGTCAACACTACTTTCACCATCTTGGGGACCGCTCTTGGGTACCAGTAACCAAGCCTGGAAACAGTACACAAGAGAAGGGGAGTGAGGAGGCTGCTTTTTCACTGTACCGGGACTAGCTTTCGCTATGTGGGGGTCCAAGTGCCGTGGAACTGGGTGCGGCTTAGCAAGCTGAACTTCACTAGTTTGGCGAATAGTGTGAAGCCGCATTTGCAGAGGGTGGGACAGCTTTCCTTGTCTCTGGTGGGCCGGGTGCAGGCGATTAAGGTGAATATCTTGCCAAGGTTCGTGTTCTTGTTTCACTGCCTTCCGGTCTTCCTGCCTAAAGCTTTTTTCCGGAGGCTGGAGCGGCTTATCAGCGGGGCGGCACGGTAGCACGGTGGTTAACACTGTTGTTTCACAGCGCCAAGGTCCCAGATTCGATTCCCGGCTTAGGTCACTGTCTGTGCGGAGTCTGCACGTTCTCCCCGTGTCTGCTTGGGTTTCCTCCGGGTGCTCCGGTTTCCTCCCACAAGTCCCGAAGGACGTGCTTGCTAATTTGGACATTCTGAATTCTCCCTCTGTGTACCCGAGCAGGCGGCGGAATGTGGCGACTTGGAGCTTTTCACAGTAACTTCATTGCAGTGTTAATCTAAGGCTACTTGTGACAATAATAAAGATTATTATTATTATATCGCATTCGGATGGAGGTCTTACAGAGGGCGAGGCGGAGGGGGAGGGGGGTGCGTTGGCGCTGTTGAACCTGTTGTTTTACTACTGGGCGGCCAATGCGGAGAAAGTGTTGGGTTGGTTCGTGGACCAGGATGTTCTCTGGGTAAAGATGGAGTTGTGATCATGTAAGGGATCGTGCCTGGTGTGGGGCATGTGTTCAGGTAATTTCAGGTGCGTGATTGGGTCCGGCAAGCGTCCTCGACATCCCCCGAGGTGCTGCTGTCCACTTTGCTGGAAAGGATTGTTTCCCGTGCAGGGTTGGAGGAGGGCATTATGTCTGGGATATACGGATGGATCATGGGGAGGAGCAGGTCTCGGTGGAGGAGGTGATGGCTAGGGTGGGAGGAGGAGCTGGGTCCCATTTTGGAGGAGGAGGAGTGGAGTGAGGCTCTCCGCAGGGTGAATGCTATGCAATCCTGCGGGAGGTTAAGTTTGATACAACTCTAAATGTTCAGGGAACATCTGACCAAGGCCAGAATGAGTTGTTGTTTCAAGGGGGTGGAGGATCGGTGCGAACGGTTTGCGAGAGGGCCTGTGAACCATGGGCACATATTCTGGTCCTGTCCCAAGTTGGTGGGTTTTTGGGGACTAATTTTTAAACTCCATATTGGCAATTATAAATGTGGCCTGCCATTAATTGCAATATTTGGGGTGTAGGAGCAGCCGTAATTGAGGACGGGTGCGATGCCGGATGCGTTGGCTTTTGCCTCCTTGCTGACTCAATGGCAGATCATGCTGAGTTGGAGGCAGGCGTCACCACCCAATGCTGCAGCATGTCCTGGGGAACCTAATGGAGTTTTTGCATCGTGAGAAGGCTAAATTTATGATGACGGAAGCGATTGATGGGTTCTGTCACGGATGGTGTCCGTTTATATTGCATTCAAGGATCTGGTCACTGTTAGCTGCTGGTGGGGATACTATGTTGGGGAGGTTATAATTGTTGGGGGGGGTTGTTTTTCGTTGGGGTGGTTTGGTGAGGTTGTTGATCCATGCTTTATTGTTTGACTGTTACTTATGTATAAAATGTTAAAAACTCAATAAAAATATTTTCAAAAAAAGAGGGGAGTGGAGGGTGGAGTGGAGGCTGGACAGGGGAGACAGATGAAGGCTGGAGGAGGGTTGGAAGGGTGACGTTGGGCATGAGAAAGTGAAACGGGGGAGTGTGGCAAGATGGGGCGGTGTGTTAGAGGATCTGATGTGTCGACGGTGGGTTCCTTGGAAGAGAACTCAGGATACCAGTGATAGGAGGGAACTGGCACAGTCAGAGGTAGAAGTGGAATACGGTACGGTGGGAGGTTCAGGATGTATTTCTGTTAAGCATAGCTGACATCAGTGGGGGTGAGGGGATCATGGCGGGGGAACAAGAAAGGTGGCACGGATAACAGGAAGGGGCAGGGTCGTGGTGGGCATGGACAGGGTAGAGAGTGTGGGCCCTGAAAGGAGGAAAGAAATGTGGGGGTAGTGGCAGGGTCTAGGGTGACGGGGGGATGTTCAAGGGTAACAGAGGAAAGTAAAGATCACATTGTGTGGGTCAATACTGATGGGGAGGATCAATGTTGAGGGGAGGGGTGGTAAAAGGTAGTGGAGCGGGTTTGGTAGGAGATGCGCACCATCTCTTCAGCAACAAGGCAACGCCCTTGATGTCAGACTGTGATACATCAAAGTAGAAAGAGAGTCTTATCAGCTGAGTGGAGCTCAAGGTCAGAACAATGGGCTGATGAAAGGGACAGCCTAATAACCAGGAGGAAACCATGTGACAACAATGGTGAGTTCAGATCCTCTTTCTGTGATGAAATCGGCACAACAGCAGGCTTGTCCCAGAACCACGTGTCTCATCACATCAAGATCCCAGCAAGGTGTGACGCTGCCATTCATTCTGTGCCATCGGCTGCAATCAGAGGCAGGGAGGGAGGGAAGGAGGTGGATGCCTGAAGCCTGGTGGAGGGCTGCCAACTTGTGACTTCCAACCTCCATCCTCCTGGGCGAATTGTCCTGGCTGACAGGAGACCACACTGTTGGTATTCTACACTGCAGAGGCAGTATTCTACACTGCCTCTCTATATAGAATTTCGAGAGTGGTGGAGGCTAGCAGAAGTGTCCAAGTCATGGCTCCCGTCACTCTGGTCAAAGAGTAGTGTCTACATGAGCAATCATGTGAGAAGGGGAGGAAGACCCATCTCTGGAGGACGTCCTTTACCTGGAAAGGATGACCGCAGCAAGATAATCAACAAGGCTGATGAATGATCTCCCACACGCGAATGACGTCTGCCTGAGATTGACGGGTCTTGCTCACCCATCATGGTCACATATTATGCGCCTTTGCTGATGACATAGAAATGAAATGAAATGAAAATCGCTTATTGTCACGAGTAGGCTTCAATGAAGTTACTGTGAAAAGCCCCTAGTCGCCACATTCCGGCGCCTGTCCGGGGAGGCTGGTACGGGAATCGAACCATGCTGCTGGCCTGCTTGGTCTGCTTTAAAAGCCAGCGATTTAGCTCGGTGAGCTAAACCAGCCCCTAGAGGTGGAAACAATGCTTAGCTACTGTGGTGAGATCGTGTGGGAATCAATGCATCTGAAGTTCCAGATGGGAGTGGGGGGGTAGAGGTTTCACCCCTGAATACCCAGGGAATGTTGTATCACTGGAATTTCCTTGACTCCATGAGCTTTGGAGAAGGAAGAGAGCAGAATATATTTACAATGGTGCAATGTATATACCATGGGTGAACACCCCCCGCACCCCCCACCGCCACCCCCCACCGGCACCCCCTTTTGCCACCAGTGTGCATTCAAAATGTTTACATTTTCCTTACTCTTACGCTAGGAATAAGTGCAGCCCCAATATCAGCAGCAGAGGTGGAGGCAGCCAGCTGACTGCTATGCCCTACTGCCTGAAGTGATTTTGGCGTCTGTTAAGGGTCTCCTGCACTGGTGAAGGTGCGTGCTGTGTGCCCCTCGGCCTGACCTGCTGGTGGTGGAAGAATCATTAGCAGAGGAGAGGTGGAGTGGCAGGGCACCCATTGAGTGTGAAACAAAAATAGAAAATGCTGGAAAACCCAACTGGTCTGACCGCATCAGTGGAAAGAGAAACAGAGTTAATGTTTTGAGTCCACATGACTCTTCTTCAGAGCTGAAGAGGAGGTTGGAATGTGCTGGATTTTATCCTGTTGAGGGGTGGAGACATGGAGCAAAAGAGAAGTTCAGGGGTACATTGGAGGTCAGGAAAGATTATAAAGCAAAGATGCCATGGGTACCAGACAAATAGAGTGACAATGATAGTATTGAAGAATAAAGTAATAGAGGCATAAAGGTCAGCCCTGTCTGAAAGTAAGATAGCACAATGTGTTAATAGTTGAACAAGGGTTAGAACTTTCTGAAAGCAAAACGTGAGAACAAGAAACAGACTGGCACTTGGCGACAGTGGGAGGGTGGCGAGAGGGGGCTTGGTAAACAAATTAAGACAATGGAGGACAGGGTTCATGGTCTGCAGTTGTTGAACTCCATGCTAAGTCCAGAAGGCTGTAAAGTGGGCAAACGGAAGATGATGTTACGTTCCTCCAGTTTATGTTGGGCTTCAATGGAATATTGTAGCAGGCCGAGGACAGAAATGTGAGGGTGAGAGCGAGATGGTGAACTGAAATACCAAGTGGCAGGAAGGTCGGGGTCATGTTTGTAGACTGAGCGAAGGAGTTCCTCAAAGTGGTCACCCACTTTGAGGTGGTAAAGGGGCAGGGGTGATACTTCCTGCCATTACATGGGCACGTGCTGTGGGAAAGATTGGGGTGTTGGGAGTGATAGAGGAATGGACCATGGTATCACGGAGGGAATACTCCCGACAGAATGCTGACAGGAGGATGCCCTGTGAGGATGTTTGGCTGGCGCTCCTTCTCCCTCTGGGGGCCTGAAGGATCAGTCCTGATGTATTTGAGGGGAAAGGGTGCTTGGCGGAAGGTCAAGGTGTCCTGTTGCTGCCTCACCTAGCCACAACTGGATTCCACCCACTGCGACAGTGATGGAATCATGTCTGAACATAAATCTGGCAGAAACGGCTGGACCTGGGACTCCAAGGCAGCTGCTTTCCTTCTCATGGAAATTTGCAAACACTCGCATGCCGGAGACACATCTACTGATGGTTGTCTAACAACTCCGCCTGATGTTCCCCTGCCTCCCTTTGCATCGCTATCTTTTGCCCTGGGGCTAATTACAGAAGCTTATCATCAGATTCCGACTCTGCAGGGACCTGGGCTCCTGCAGTTAACGGAATGCCAGAAACCTCAGCTATCGCTGCCTCTCTCCACTGTGGACCTGTGTCTGTGAGGTGATCATCAGATTATAAACACAAGCCTAACATAGATCTGGGACCCGCAAGGCGTGCGTCCCGGCTCTGGTGGAGAGTGCAGGTGAATGCAATGATAGCCCCACCTTTTCTTCCTCCGAGGTGGTCTGGGGGCTGGGGCTTTCTCTTGTGGAGGACAATTTCCTCTCTCTCTCTCCCTGCTGGAATGGAGAAAAGAGAGATTGAGTGACTGTTTAAGCTGGCTAAAACATTACACATAACTCACAGTCACTGTCCTCGAGTGTTGTCTCTGAAAAATGGATGCTTCCTCACAGGGTTGCTTGGGCAGTCCAATCTTGCTTTTGGCACAGGCATGGTCTGTGTCCTTTCCTGCCAGCTCTACAGCCTGCTCCTCAAATTGGGCAATGTGCTGAACTCCGGGGTCCCACCTCCTGTCTTGTCTCTCCCTCCTGTTGTGGTCTGTCTCGTCCTGCATAAAGCCAGGCGGATTGAGCATGCGCACTGTAGATGACAGAGCAGTTCAGGAGGTTGCGTGACTGCTGTGCGTGCTGAGCTCTCACCAGTGAGGCCATCACAGCTTTTATGAGGTGATAATGTTAGAG
This sequence comes from Scyliorhinus canicula, assembly GCF_902713615.1. Lineage (NCBI taxonomy): Eukaryota > Metazoa > Chordata > Chondrichthyes > Carcharhiniformes > Scyliorhinidae > Scyliorhinus > Scyliorhinus canicula. The sequence goes on along the minus strand of NC_052158.1, from coordinate 70,110,488 downwards.
TGCCTGTCAAATTTGTCCACAAAAACCCAGGACAAATCCAAACCGTCCCATCAATCACTGCTCCATTAGTACACTCGCGACCATCAGTAAAGTGATGAAAGTTGTCATCGACAGTGCTTTAAAACAGCACACTCGGCACTAATTTGCTCACTGATCGATCCCGGCCCTGGGTCACTGTCCGTGCGGAGATTGCACATTCTCCCCGTGTTTGCGTGGGTCTCGCCCCCACAACCCAAAGATATGTGCAGGGTAGGTGAATTGGCCATGCTAAATTGCCCCTTAATTGGGAAAAAAAAAGAATTGGGTACTGTAAATTTAAAATAATAATAATAATTTGTTCACTGAGGCTTACCTTGGGTACTGCCAGGGCCACTTAGCTGCTGACCTCATTACAGCCTTAGTTTAGACATGGAAAAAAAGAGCTGAACACCAATGGGAAGGTGAGAGTGACATTTGATTGAACGTGGCATAAAGGAACCCTAGCAAAACTGAAGTAAATGGGAATCAGGGGGGAAACTGTCCACTGGTTGGAGTCATACCTGGCACAAAGGAAGATGGTTGTGGTTGTTGGAGGAAGGTCAATCATCTCAGTCTCAGGATTTCATTGCAGGAGTTCCTCAGGATAATGTCCTCGGCCTAGTCATCTTTAACTGCTTCTTCAATGACTTTCCCTCCAATATAAGGTCAGAAGTCCTCTACAACAGATGGGCTCTGCAGGGGCTTGGATGCATTAATACCCTGGAAATTACATTTTAATTTAATTTGTTAAGCTTCCAGTTGACCATTTATATTGGTTACAGTGCACCATCATGATCTGTCACCCCTGACATTTTTGTTTAATTTACTGACTAGTGTTTTAGTCAAAAAGGAGTATAAAGGTCAGAAGTGAGGAAGTTCGCTGATGATTGCACAATGTTCAGCAGGATTTGCAATTGCTGAAATACTGAAGCAGACTATCTCTATTTACAGCAAGGCCTCAACAACATTCAGGCTGGGGCTGATAAGTGGCAAATAACATTTCACACAAGTTCAGGCACTGAGCATATCCAGCAATAAAGAATTTAACCATCAGCTCTTGACATTCAATGCCATTACCATTGCTGAATCCTCCACTATCTACATATAAGGAGTTATCACTGACCAGAAACTGAACTAGGCTCACCATATAAATAATGTGGCTATAAAAGCTGGTCAGAGGCTGGAAATTCTGCAGAGCATAATTCAACTTCTGACTCTCAAAAGTCTGTCCACTTTCCGCAAGGCAAACGACAGGGGTATGATGGAATACTCTCCACTTGCATGGATGAGTGCAGCTCCAAACACACTCAAGAAGCTCAAAACCACCCAGGACATAGCAGTCCATTTAAATGGCACCATGTTCGCCATCTTCAACATCCGCCACTGGCCCACAGTGGCGGCAGTGTATACCATCTAAAAGATACACTGCCGCAACTCACCAAGGCTCCTTCAACAACATCTTCAAAACCCACAAATTCTACCCCTTGAAGGACAAGGGCAGCAGATGCAATGGGAACACCACCACCTGCAAGTTCCCATCCAATGATACTGTGGTATTTTCAGGATGGAGATTAAACAACAGACTGAGTTGCGAATCTTAAGGGCGGAATTCTCTCATTCCGCCGGCGGCAGGTTTGGTAACAGGAGTGAAATATCCACCCGCGCAATATCACGTTGCAATTCTCCCACAGGGTGGTTATAAGGCGGGTTCGTCTTCCCACTGGCTGGTGGCGTGAATCCCATTTGCATTCATTTGCATCTCATGAATGCTCATTAAAACAGCTGGCCACCAGTTTGCAGTCGGGCTTTCCAATCTTCTGTTACCCGATTGCTAAAGAGTGGCATACGCAAGGCAGTCCTCAGTTTAAAAGAGACTTTGAGGTGAGTGCAACAGCCTTCTGCCAAAGTACTACTCTGCTCGTGATGCACTGTATCTCACTCTGCCGGGGCAGACCAGTTCCTACCCTCCATCTCCAGCTGGTCTTCACGGACAACACCTTGCTGCTGGACCCATGGACCATCCTGTGTCACCGAATCGGATCAGTACTGCATCTGGAGTTGGGGAGTACATGGGTCTCCTTCTTCCTCGTGTGACAGACCAGTGTCTATCTGGACAGCACTGTGCTGCGGAATTCATGCAGCCACCACAACAAAGGTTCAAAGATCAACTGGGAGTGGAGTGTGATGTGCGGCTGGCGGGGAAGGGATAGGAAGGGGGGGGGAGTGACCTGATGTTGACAATGGGGGCAATGTGGAAGGAGGCTGTGCAAGGAATGGGGGGAGGATGAGGGTTCACAATGCCAGGCAGGGGGCAAGGAGGTGGATGAAGAAGATGAACAATGGAAGGCAGAGGGAAGACCAAGAGAAGGGAAGTTGGACCCTGACAAGGTTCCATGAAAAGCTCACAAATAAATGGTCAAAGGGATACCGCATTGTTTACTAGAAGGGGTACACAAAGACTCGTCAGGCCACATGCACCCCTTCCTCTCCAGCATCACCACGCGATGGACCAACGGGCCTCTCAATGAGTCGAAGGGCCTCTTCTGTATTGTATGACTCGTGATGTGCAGCGTAAGGTCCAAGGGGGGCAATGGCGCCTCGCAGCTGATGGGCTCAGGGGGAGGGTGATTCAATCGAGAAATAGACTTCTTGAGGCTAAAGCTTCTTCTTGACATGCTAGCTCTTTGTTGCTGATGTCCTGCATGGTCTGGTAAATACAGGTGAGTTGGAGAGAGTGATATGAGTGTACTGGACTGGAATCCAAGATTAAGGAAGCAGCAGGAAGACATTTAGGAATCGTAATACACAGAAGCAGAATCAACATGGTTTTATGAAAATGAAATTGTGTGTGACAACTTTATTAGAGTTCTTTGAGGATGTAACAAGCAGGGTGGATAAAGGGGAGCCAGTAGATAGAACATAGAACAGTACAGCACAGAACAGGCCCTTCGGCCCTCAATGTTGTGCCGAGCCATGATCACCCTACTCAAACCCACGTATCCACCCTATACCCGTAACCCAACAACCCCCCCCCTTAACCTTACTTTTATTAGGACACTACGGGCAATTTAGCATGGCCAATCCACCTAACCCGCACATCTTTGGACTGTGGGAGGAAACCGGAGCACCCGGAGGAAACCCACGCACACAGGGGGAGGACGTGTAGACTCCACACAGACAGTGACCCAGCCGGGAATCGAACCTGGGACCCTGGAGCTGTGAAGCATTTATGCTAACCATCATGCTACCCTGCTGCCCACTAGTAATGTAATGTATTTGTATTTCCAAAAGGTATTCAATAAGGTGTACCAAACAAAGTTATTGTACAAGATATATTAGCATGGATAAAGGTTTGGCTAACCAACAGAAAACAGAGTCAGGATGAATGGGTCATTTTCAGTTTGACAAACTAGCTAGTGGAGTGCACAGGCATCAGTGTAGGGTCTCAAAGATTTACAATCTATATCAATGACTTGGATGAAGCAACAGACTGTATTGTGGCAAACGTTTCTGACAGTAAAAGATAGGTGGGAGTTCAAGTTGCGAGGAGGACCCAAACATCTGCGAAGTGATACAAATAGGTTAAGTAAGTGGGCAAAAAAAGGTGTGTGAAAATGTATGGTTGTCCACTTTGGTGGGAAGAATAGTAAAGCAGAATATCATTTCAAGAGAGAGGGACTACAGAATACTGCAGTACAGAGGGATCTGGGTGTCTTTGTACATGAAAAAAAAAGTTAGAATACAGATTCAGCAAGTAATTAGGAAGACAAATGGAAGGTGACCTTTATTGCAAGTGGAATGGAGTATAAAAATAGGGAAGTTTTTCTATAACTATACTTAGCATTGGTGGGACCACACCTCAAGTACTGTGTACAGTTTTGGTCTCCAAACATGCATTGGGGGCAGTTCAAAAGGTTCACTAGGTTGATATCTGGGATGAAGAGGTTGTCTGGGTAAATGTGGAGCAGGTTGGGCTGATACTCATTGGAGTTCAGAAGAATGAGAGGTGATGTTATGGAACCATGTCTGAGGGGGATTAACAGGATAGGTGTTGAGAGGGCATTTCTCCTTGCGGAGAGAACCTAGAGCTAGCAGTGTAACTTGAGAAGGGTTTTTAAAAATGTTTTTATATATGCACATCCCTTGCTGACTTCTTAACTATCCTTGAAGAAGTCGCTAAATGTTTTCCATCTCTGGGCAAACTCCTCCACAGTCTCTCGCAAGGTGAACTTAATTTTTTCTAAACGAGGAAAATTCTGCCTGGTCACTCACCCACACCCCTTGGTTCGGCAGCCCCGAGTCCCTCCATTACAAGAACCGTCTCCGGGCTACCAGGGAGGCAAAGGCCAAGACGTCGGCATCTCTCGCCCCCTGGACTCCTGGGTCTTCCAACGCTCCAAAAATCGCCACTTCGGACTCGGAACAACCTTCACCCTGAGCACCTTAGACATAACGTCAGCGAACTCCCGCCAGAATCCCTCCAGTTTCGGACAGGCCCAAAACATGTCGACATTGTTCGCAGGCCCCTCTGCACACTGCCACACCGATCCTCCACCCCCTCAAAACGCCTGCTCATTCTGGCCACCATCACATGTTTCAGGGTTAGACTTTGGAGGTTGCACTGGAAGTCCAGGCTGAGTAGTCCAGCGCAGAGGTTGGGGAGGGCGTAGAGCCGGAAGTCGCTGAACTCTATCCCTGGATGGTGAGGGTTGCGGTACAGCACTCCCGGATCTCCACGGAGTGGGATCCGGAGGCCAGGGAGATTCTCTGGTTAATTGGGTTTACCGCGAGCGAGCAGCGTCTTACTGTGTCAGGGTGGATGAAGCTCTCGGTCCTCCCGGAGTCAAGAAGGCATGATGTCTTGTGCCCATCGACCTTTACCGTCGTCGACACGGTTGCGAGGTTGTGCGACCGGGACTGGTCAATCGTGATGGAGGCGAGCTGTAGCTGGTGTTGGAAGGCCCCTGGCTGGTCGGCGGCGGTTGCAGGCGATGAGCGACCCGATGAGGTGCCCGACAAGTAGGGGTCGTGAGGCGGGGAAGATGGTGGCGCCCATGGCGGGCGGCGTTAAAGATGGCGGCGCCCACGGACTGCACGAGGCCTGATGGGAGGAAGATGGCAGCACCCACGGGCCGCACGTGGGTCGCGGGGGCAAAAATGGCGGCTCCCACGGGTCGCACGTGGGGGTGCAGGAACAATGAGCCTGGTTACAGCGGCGATCGAGCGGGTCTGGCACACAGCAGCGAAATGTCCTTTCTTCCCACAGGCCTTGCAGAGTGCGCACTGCGCCGGGCAGCGCTGCCAGGGTTGCTTTGTCTGTCCGCAGAAGTAGCACTTGGGACCCCCGGGGTTGGCTGGCTGCCGCGCGGCGCAGGCTTGGGGTTGGCTGGTGGGGGTCACTGGTGGGGTCCACGATGGGGTGTTCGCTGGTGTGATCCAGGATGTCCAAGAGGGGGGCGCCGTGCTGTCGGGTGCGTACGCTTGTACATTATGGCAGGCGACCGTTAGTGAGATCGCGAGTTTCTTGGTCGCCGTGAGGTCGAGGGTAGCCCCTTCTAAGAGGCGCTGGCCGATGTACACCGACCCTATGCCCGTAACGAAAGCGTCACTAATTAGGAGTTCGGAACGGTCAACGGCCGAAAAGGCCTGGCAATCGCAGTCCCTCGCCAGGGCATGCAGGACACGCCAGAAATCTTCCACAGGCTCACCAGGGAACTGATGCCGCGTGGGCAGGAGATGCCTGGCATAGAGTTTGTTGGTCTGCTGAGTGTAGTTCTCTTTCAGTAGCGCCACAGTCTCAGCGTAGGTAGGTATCAGCGCGTCCCTGATGAGGGGAAAGATATCGGAGCTCAGTCGCGTGTACAGGATCTGGAGCTTCTGTGCCTCTGTGGGTTGTTCTGTCGCTGATCCGAAGTAGGCTTCAAAGCAAGCTAGTCAATGTGCAAAGGCCGACTTGGCGCTGTCTGTTTGAGGGTGCAGCTGCAGGCGATCCGGCTTGATGCGGAGATCCATCTTTTAAAAATCTCTGCTTAATAAATTGATGCACTATCAATTACGGCGAGACGAGAGTAGAGTGTAATTGAGGCTTTATTAAGCAAAGATGTGTAGCCTCCCGCAGCTGCTGCTGAAGTGGCTGCAGCTCGGTGAGCACACACATTTATACTCCGCCTACTGGACGGAGCCAGCAGGCAGGGATCTACCCCATACCTGTAGTATTATACCTCATATGTGATATATACAACAGTGGTGACTACCACAACCGGAGCACCAGGAGGAAACCCACGCAGATACGGGTCACACGATGCAGCCTGAAATACCCCAAACTCACCCATATTGTCCTTACACTCGCTGCCGGCGCCTGATACAACCGGACCCAATCCACAAGCCCCTACCTGAACCCAAACCGCCTCAGTATTTCCCACAAATATTCCCATTCTACCCGATCAAAGGCCTTCTCCATGTCCACAGCGACCGCCACCTCCATATTCCATCCCTCTGGGGTCATCATTATAGCATTCAACAAATGGCTAACGTTAGCCGACAAATGCTTCCCCTTTACAAACCCCGTCTGGTCTTCCCTTATTGTCCACGGCTCACAGTCCTCAATCCACGAGGCCAGGATCTTTGCCAACAGCTTATAGAATTTACAGTGCAGAAGGAGGCCATTCAGCCCATCGAGTCTGCACCGGCTCTTGGAAAGAGCACCCTACCCAAGGTCAACAACTCCACCCTATCCCCATAACCCAGTAACCCCACCCTATCCCCAAACCCAGTAACCCCACCCAGCACTAAGGGCAATTTTGGACACTACGGGCAATTTATCATGTCCAATCCACCTAACTTGCACATCTTTGGACTGTGGGAGGAAACCGGAGCACCCAGAGGAAACCCACGCACACACGGGGAGGATGTGCAGACTCCACACAGACAGTGACCCAAGCCGGAATCGAACCTGGGACCCTGGAGCTGTGAAGCGATTGTGCTATCCACAATGCTACCGTGCTGCCCACAATGCTACCGTGCTGCCTGGTGTCTACATTCAGCAGTGATACCAGAAGGTAGGACCCACATTGTTCCCGGTCCTCAGCTGTCTTCAAAATTAAGGATATTGAGGTCTGTGATAATGTGAGGAGGGGTTTCCCCTTCTCCCTCATTTCATTAAATGTCCCAACCAGCAGGGGCTCCAGGTCTCCCAAAACATTTTACAAAATTCTACCAGGAAACCATCTGGGCCTTCATCACCCCATACCCTCCATAACCTCCACCAGTCCAAAGGGTGTTCCCAATCCCTGTACCAGGTCCTCCTTGGGGAACTCCAACCCGTCCAGAAAACTCCTCATTCCCTCTCTCCCTGGCTGGGGGCTCCAATTCATATTCCCTCTCAGAAAAGTTCTCGAACACCCCGCTCACCCCATTGGGTTTCAGACCACTCTTCCCCTCCCATTCTTCACCTTACCGATCTCCTTCACCGCCTCCTGCTTCCTCAGTTGGTGAGCCAACTTCCTACTCGCCTTCTCCCCATACACATGGACTTCCCCCCTGTCCTTCCGTAATCGTCCCGCCTCCTTACCCGTAGGCACCACAAATCCATTCACCGGTGGAGTATAGTCTTCCTCCAACACCCTTGCACCTTTTTAACTTCAAAACATCTGCCGGCAACCAGGGAAAAGGACCGAAAAATCTGCCTCAAGTAGGAGCTGCCAAATCTGTGACCACTCACTCCATGGCCGTCACCGGAAGTCCGCTTGAGAAGGTTAAGACAGAGATGAGAAGGACTTTCTTCTCTCGGAGGATCATGAACCTTTCGAATTCTCTACCCTAGAAGGATGGAGTGGCTGAGTAATTGAATGTAGACTGGGATGGACAGACTTTTGAATTTTAGTGGAATCGAAGGTTATGAGGGACGGGCAGGAAAATGGAGTTGAGGCCAAGGTCAAATTAGCAATGATCTTATTGAATGTTGTAGCAGGCTTGAGGGGCTGAATGGCCTATTCGGGTCCTATTTCTTATGTTCGTAATTTCGTATGAGAGGAGTAAACTCAAAGAACACTCTGCACATAATCAGGATCCTTCCCCTACGCCAATATGCTTATAACTATGTAGTTTTATCAGGCCTTTCACAACTTGCAAGAACCATCAGTGAACCTGTTCAGACGCCAGCTAACATATCTCATCAGAACTTCATAATTATTTTCAGAACTTATTTAATAAGCTCCCAAATAGTCCTTCTTGAAACCCGTTAATAACTGCTTTCAGAATAATATTAATTATCCATTTTAAATCAATATTAATAATCCTTCTCAGAGTTCAAGTAATTCTTCTTAAAGACCGTTAATAATCCTGAATATCAATAATAGTCGTCCTCACAACCCCATTAATGATCGGATTCAAAGCTCTGTTAAGGATTCTTCTCGGAGCCAATTAATATCCATCTCTGCTGGCCCAGCAGTACCCCCCCCCCCCCCCCCACCAATCACCAAGCAGTCCATTAATAACCCTCCTGGCTCCCTGTCAGCTCATTAATAATTTCCCTCAGTAGCCAGTTACTAACCCTCATTACTGCACTATTATTATGCTTCTCCTTTTTTTCATTTGTTCATGGGATGTGGGTGTCACTGGCTGGGCCAAGATTTGTTGGCCATCCCTAATTACCCTTGAAGGTCAACCACATAATAATAATAATAATCTTTATTATTGTCACAAGTAGGTTTACATTAACACTGCAATGAAGTTACTGTGAAAAGTCCTTAGTCGCCACACTCCGGCGCCTGTTCGGGTACACAGAGGGAGAATTCAGAATGTCCAACCTACCTAACAGCACGTCTTTCAGGAAGTGTGGGAGGAAACCGGAGCGCCCGGAGGAGACCCACGCAGACACAGGGAGAGCATGCAGACTCCACACAGACAGTGACCCAAGCCAGGAAGCGAACCTGGGACCCTGGAGCTGTGAAGCAAGGTGCTAATCACTGTACTACCATGCCGCCCATTTAGGCCAGATCAGGAAAGATAATAATAATAATGATCTTTATTGTTACAAGTAGGCTTACATTAACACTGCAATGAAGTTACTGTGAAAAGCCCCTAGTCGCCACACTCCGGCGCCTGTTTGGGTACACAGAGGGAGAATTCAGAATGTCCAAATTACCTAACTGCACATCTTTCAGGATTTGTGGGAGGAAACCGGAGCACCCGGAGTAAACCCACGCAGACACAGGGTGAACGTGCAGACTCCACACAGACAGTGACACAAGCCGGGAATTGAACCTAGGACCCGGGAGCTGTGAAGCAACAGTGCTAACCACTGTGCTACCGTGCTGCCCCATGACAGAGTTCCTTCCCTAATGGACATTAGTGAACCAGATGGATTTTTGCAACAATCAATAATGGTTTCATGGTCATCTTAAGACTTTTAATTCCATATTTTTTTTAATTGAATTCTAATTTCACCATCTTCAGTGGTAGGATTTGAACTCAGGCATTACTCTGGGTCTCTAGTTTACTGCTCCAGTGCTTATGCCACTCCCTCCTCTTGTATCCCATTAGACTGCTACTAGCTCTCTTCAGTAGCTTGTTCTCTAGCTGAGGTAACCAGATGAGTTAAGCCAGAAGATAAATTCACTTGAGGCAGGGGCTTTGGGCTTGAGGCGCACATGTCCTTGGAGTAGGTAGTTTGGATTCTGCACACCAGAACAACATAGGAGGCATTAAAATTTAGGACAAGAAGAAAAGCAAAATTCTTCCTCAGAAAATCTGGATAAAGAGTGATGGTCAAGTATGGAGATGGCGTGTCTGGGGTAGATTGCTTACATCCTAGAAAAGGAGTGCACGGTAACAGATACGCAAGGTTATCCTAATTTATGAGACGACATTCCAGGTGGGAATTATTTTCATGCCAGCCAATCTGAAGCACTTGTGACGCAACATTGACATCTATTGGTGCAGTGGCATTTGGCGCATGAGGATCACATGATAGTATTCTCAGAACTGGTAGTTTCAGAGCAAGTCACCTGGCATTGTTTAAGAGCTGTGCCTTCAAAAGAATATGAACCATTGTCAGTAGTTAATTTGTATTCAACAATGAGAGCTTCCCTGGATAGGTGCAGGTCATTAACCCTCTTGGTATCCTACTTGTGAGCATATAAACCTATAGATTTGCTTATACTTTATATTGATATTACTAAACCAATAAGTAAATTCATCTCTGACATCTGAACCTATACAATATATATTCACCTCCTCGATTAATCTAACAAGCTCTATTGCCGGATGTTTCCTGTGCAATGCAAGGTTCGACAACAGATGTTTTCTGGCCAGCTGTTCCCTGACTGGGGATTTTGCATCCAGCCAAAGCAGTCTCTCCCATGGCAGGACCTAATAAAGGAAGGTGGAGTATCAGAGGATAAATGAAGAAAAAAAAATCATTGCAAAAGACAAAGTTACTCACATTAGACGAGTAGATTTAACAGATGCCAGTGTCACAGGATTCAGCACGGAAAATGTTAACAACAGTTTTGCACTGAGAAGCTCTGACAGGAATCATGTTTAGCAGGGGCCTGGCTCCACTCAATAATGAAACTGAGAATGGATTGTACATTAATAATGAGCAAAGAGGTGGTTGAGAGAAGGATCCCGAGGTAGGCAGTCAGCAGCACCTAGTGGAGCAGGCAAGAAGAGGACACCAAGACAGGCAACCAGTCAGCCCAGCCTAGTCTATGGCTCCAGAGCAGACCAGATCTTTCGGTTTCTCCCCCACAATCCAAAGATGTGCAGGTTAGGTGGATTGGCCATGCTAAATGACCCCTTACTAGTATCTAAAGGTTAGGTGGGGTTACGAGGATAGGGTGGAAGATTGGGCCTAGGTAGGGTGCTCTTCCGGAGAGTCGGTGCAAACTCGATGGGCCAAATGGCCTCCTTCTGCACTGTAGGGATTCTATGATTCCAAGCAAGGAACCAGTCAGGCGAGGGAGGATGTAAATTGGGGCAGAGGCCTACACTGACCTTGGAGTCGGAGAAGCACACCAGTCAACTGTTTGGATAAGCGAGCACTGAATTTGAAAGAGTGAAACTAAACAGTGGCCTCAAAACAGTAAAGTCATAAGTTGATTAGTCAGCATAATATAAAGATCTATGTGCAAAAAGCTAAGATAAGCCGCTACTTTTAGGAAAAGTGTGTAAATAGCTGTATTATAGAAAAGTGTAAAAGTTTTACATAACCCTTATGTTCTGTGGTGATTGTCCCCTTAAAGGACAACACAATCGAGTATGAGTCACATGGTCTGGGTGACCAATTGGGACTCAGCGTGGCAAATCTCTCCAGGGGGAGGAGTTCTTTGGAATAGCTGTGAACAAGCAGCTCCTGTGACTGACTTGTAAATAAATCCCTTTATATTCCACCAATGAAGTCTCTGAAAGTGCAACATTATATCTGGCCACAAAAATCTTGGCATTGCTTCTGACCCAAAACCTGTGAGTATCCAGTTTTAATTGAAGTCTAAGAAAAATAAAAAAAATACACTCACCAGAATGCCTCTCTTTGGGCGAATAGAGCCATTAAACTCCTCCGTGGAGGACTTGGCATAGTACATGGAAAGCTGCAGGTACTATTTGCAAGCAAACAAGATAAGGGAGGAGGTGAAACACAAAGCAATTCTCTTAAGTGTTTGTGGTAGACAGACCTATAACCTAATCCGCAGTCATACTGCCCCAATCGCGCGGTCCTGCCAATTGCATTTGCAAGAATCAAAGGGTGGATGTTAAATCTGTCCGCCGAATAATGTATTTTCAAGCACCAACCTGGGACTCATATAACAAATGTGGGCACTCTTGCGAGAAAGTGCCATATGTACTCTGGTATCACAAGTAATCATCATGGCATTAACTTTTTTAGACATATTGGTAGTCTGTATGAGGCAGATCAGGAATTGGGCCAATTGAGATACACTTCTGTCCAAAGTGAGAGACAAGAAACTTATAGGATGGGTAAATGAGACAGTTTCCGAGGAAATAAAACCATTCGTTTACCCAGGGCCGGCTCAAGGCACCGGCAACTCGGGCTGTCGCCCGGGGCGCTATGTGCTCGGGGGCGCCAGAGACTCGGGTCCCGCGCATGCGCAGTTGGGCCGGTGCCAACCAGCGCATGCGCGGTGGCCGCCCGCCCCCAGGGCGGCCCCCCGGCTCGGTCCACCCCCCCCCCTCAGCCCCCCCCGCCCCGCCCTCGGGTCTGCCCCCCGCCCCGCCCTCGGGTCCGCCCCCCCGCCCCGCCCTCGGGTCCGCCCCCCCTTCGGGTCCGCGGGGTTGGAGCCGGTGAGATCAGACAGTGTGTAACCCGGGGAGGATGGAGCCAGTGAGATCAGACAGTGTGTAACCCGGGGAGGATGGAGCCAGTGAGGTCAGATAATGTGTAACCCACATTAAATGTGCCGAAAGCATGCAGTAATAATAACATTTTGATGTGTACTGTGGATATTTCCTGGAGTCAGGCAGTTGCAGGCATGAAGTAAAAGAAAGTAACCTAATTTATCCTGTCAATATTTGTCTCCTTTTCACTGCTACGATGATCAGATCAGTGAATGATGGAGTGCGGAGGAATCACATGGTGGTTCGTAAACAGGAATGATAGACCGTAGAACAACAGGATTGTGAGAATGTGACGACATGGAGAATGCAACAGGGAACAATTAACTGCAATGGTTTTGTGCTAATTCAAACCACATTGGTTGTCTCTTGGATTTGTGCACGACCCAGTTCACTGAGGAAAGAAGTCCTGTTTATTCTCTCTTTCACATCTCTCTTCCCACCCCCCTCCCATCTGAAGGTATTTGCTCTTACCCTTGACTGCGTGCTTCTCCACCCTGTGCTTACTTTGCCTTGAGCCTTTTCAATTCCGTCCCATTATAAACTGTGTTCACCATTTGCAATTTAACCTTGAGATCTAGTGGGAGTGGAATTCCCGTGAATGGTGGGAGTTGACTATTTCCATTTGCAGTTATTTACTCTCAGTAATTTCCTTCATTGCCAGGGGAACAACCTGTGAGATCTTAGTCCAAGAGTTGGTTGTTATAATTTATACGTGAAAGACAGTGAAACATTCAGTGTCAACTCCTGTCTATGTATTCTCTGGTCTGGGAGTGGGACCATCATCTGGAATCCTGGAATTTCCATACCTGTGAAACAGGGTTAGAACTAGATGGTTCAAAGAAGGGTAGTTTGCTGTTTTCTCCCCCCACAATAGCAGATTATTTGGATGACCCCCCTCGGGTCCGCCACCCCCGCCCCTCCTCGGCCTCGCCCCCCCGCCCCTCCTCGGCCTCGCCCCCCCGCCCCTCCTCGGCCTCGCCCCCCCGCCCCTCCTCGGCCTCGCCCCCCTCACTCCCCCCCCCCCCCCCCCCCCCCCCCCCGCGCCCCCCCCCCCCCCTCGGCCCCGGCCCCGCCCCCTCGGCCCCGCCCCCGCCCCGCCCCCCCGCTCGCCCCCCCCCCCCTCGGCCCCAGCCCCGCCCCCCCCCGGCCCCGGCCCCGCCCCCCCCAAGGGCGCCGAAGTTCAGCTTGCCCGGGGCGCCAGCAACCCTAGAGCCGGCGCTGCGTTTACCTGCAAGAATGAATTGCGTTGTCAGGATGGCATCATAACTCTGGGGAGCAAGAGTAGTGGTTCCTGTACCAGGCAGAGAGCTGCTCCTAACTGAATTAAGCGGCACTCACCCTGGCATATCTAAGGTAACGATGCTCGCCAGGAATTATATGTGCTGGCCTGTCTTTGATGCAGATATAGAAAAGCTTGTGCATCACTGCCAACTGTAACAAGCGTTTCCTGCTACAACCCCACCTAACCCTTGTGAATGACCTGACTGGCAATGGGTACAAATCCATATTGATTGTGTAGGTCCATTCATGGGCACACTGCTTTTGCTCGTGATTGACGCACATTCAAAATGGATTAAGTCTTTTTGAGTTGAAGTCATCTACATGCTAGCATTGAAAGAATAATGCTTTTCAATTCACAGATTATCTTAAGTCATTGAATCAGAAATTGGAACTGTATTCACAAGTGCTGAGTTCCAAAACTTCACTGTTCTCAACAGTATTAAACACATCAGAACTGCGTCTTGCCACCCGGCATCAAACGGACTAGTGGAGAGAGCCGCCCAAACTTGCAAGTCTGGCCTAAAGAAAGTGTCAGGAGGAACCTTGGAAACCAAAATCTCACGTTTCCGACTTAGCAACCGTATCACTCCAACAACGGGAGTTTCACCAGCACAGTTGCTCATGAAATGTTGTTACAGAATGAGACTGGGCCTCAAATTTGTTTACAAATTTGCCAGGGAGGGTAGAGGCCAGGCAAAGTAATCAGAAAATAAGCCATGATTCACATGGTCCAGCACGGTAACTAATGGTAAATGAAGCCATATCTGTGAGAAATTTTGGTAGTGGATCCCTGGTATTATTGTCTCTGGGACTTAACCTCTTTCATACCAAGTGGACGTGGAAGGACAGATCATTTGTAAACACATGAGCCACATGAGGAGCAGAGTGAATCTAGTGTTGGGGTCAAGGATATCACTGAATAGCTGACGGGCATTCTTCAGGAGAAGGGTGAATACCAGAGGTCATGGTTCACACTGATACCAATGACATAGCTAGAAAGAGGGTTGGGGTACTGGAAGCAGATTTTAGGAAGTTAAGAAATAAATTATCTGTGATTACTCCCAGAACCATGTTCCAGTAAGTATAGAAAGGTTGAATGAATGAACTTGTGACTGGAAAAATTGTATTGGATGGAGGGATTTAGATCTCTGGGGCATTAAGACTGGTTCTGAGGCAGGTGGGACCTGTATGCGGAAGACAGGTCACATGTTACCAGGACCAGGGATAATAATCTTGTGGGGATAGTTGCTAGTGGGGAGCATTTAAACAAGCTCTTCAGGGGTAGGAACCCGAGAGGGAATTCAGGCGAAAATTAAATCTGTTAATGGGAGGTAGAAGAGTAGTAAGCAGATGAGGAAGGCAGCAGAAACAAATGCCAGCATAAAAAAAAGTAAAAATTTGGAATAATGTTAAAAAGGCAGAATTCCTGCGTCATTTTCAACAAGGTAGGTGAATTGATGGCACAAATAGAAGTACATGGGTATGATCTAATCTACAGGTCAGAAGCGTGGTTACAGGGTGACCAAAGCTAGGATCTAAACATTCAAGGGTATCCGACATTTAAGAAGGACAGGCAAAAAGGAAAAGGAGGTGGGGTAGCTCGGATAATAAGGGATGAGATCACTATATTAGTGAGAGTGAATCTGTGATTGGAGGAACAGATCCACTGATAGGGCAGTATTCTCCATGGCTGCCGCCAAAATCGGGAAATGCGATTGGGCGGAGAATAGGTCCCGACGCCAAAATCGCGACGAGCACCAATTTGACACCAAATCACAATTCTCCGCCACCTCGACAGCGGCGTCAATGTGGTCCGGAAAGCATGTGCAGTAAACACATTTTGCATATCTGTTATACCGTCAATTTACTGTGGGACCGTGAGAACGAGTGAAAATTATGCTTTATTATCTATGAACTCGCCTGCCAGAGTTGGCTGTACAAATGACTGCCACCCACAGGTGGCCGATCTTATATGTGGCCCCGGTCACCGGGGTTCCAGTACAGTACCTGAAAGTAGCCCGTACCATCACTTCCAGGTCGTAGATCACATCATTCTACAGACAGTATAGACAGCTCATGCATTAGTGAATACATTCACCACATTTACCCCCTGTTTCAAAAATCAAGTCCAGCGGGGGTGACGTGTGGTCATCAAATATTCAGTCTGTCTGGAGGCTGGATTGTTCTTTTAGACCTCCTCTGCTCTAGCGATGCGGCGGGCATGGTTGTTGCAGATGGTGACTCCGGGGGCGTTGCCTCTGGAGCTTGAGCCTCAGTCCGGGATGTCAGAGACGGTTGGGGTATGGGGGTAGACAGGGGAATGGTGGGTGGCGGCAGTGTCGGCGCGGGACAATATAGGAGGTTCAGGGGGGCATGAGGGGCGCTGGGGGTGGCGGTAGGCAGCGGGGAGGGGGGCGCGTTGGCAGGGGAACCAGTTGGCGCCAGGTATCATAGGGAGACCGTATCTTGCGGTCCGTCCTGGTGCACGATCTAGGCGTACTGGGGGTTGGCGTGCAGCAGCTGGACCCTCTCAACCAGGGGATCGGTCTTAGGGCTCCTCATATGCCTCCGGAGAAGGACAGGTCCCGGAGTTGTCAGCCAAGATGGAAGCAAGACCCCGGAGATTGACTTCCTAGGGAAGGCAACCAAAAGATCGTGAGGGGTCTCGTTCGTGGCTGTGTAGAGGAGTGATGTAATGGAGTGGAGGGCGTTGGTGATGCGACCATCAATTCATTCAAAGACATGAGTGAAGTAAACTGTGGATTTAATCGGCTTACAACTGAGCCTGCCTGCGACTAAACTGAACTGAGGGCGGGCTCGGAAGACCGCAGCACTTTATACTTCCTGCTGGGGGCGGAGCCAAGGGCGGAGCCCTGTACATGCCCCTTATCTCCCCCTGTGGGCAGAGCAGATGGAGTCCACAGGGACACAGTAATATACAGTGTGGATTTATAGGTTATAAATTCACCACATTCACCCCCTGTTAAAAAAATCATGTCTGGCAGGGGTGACGGGTCTATAAGTTTAGTCGGTCCGGCGCTTGAATCGTGCGTTGAGACCGACGGAGCACTGGAGTTGCAGCCGCTTCGGATGGCTGTGGACAGATGTTCGGTGCGAATCCGAGGGTGGACTCCGGGGGTGGTTCTTCCAGAGCTTCGTTCTTGCAGACCGGTGTGACGGGTGGAAGGGGGCGCGGAAAACAAGTAGGTGCAGGGGTGCAGGGCGTGGGAGGTCGGGTGGGGTGTAGTGTGAGGGGTACCTCGGCGGTAGTGGTAGTAATAGTGGTAGATCCTGCAGGTGCCAGGTCCCAGAGGGAAACGGTGTCCTGTCGGCCATCGGGGTGTTCGACAAACGGGGTTTGAATGCAGGAGTAGGACCCTCTCTACCAGGGGGTCTGTTTTATGTGTCCGGACGTGCTTCCGAAGGAGGACACGGCCCGGTGTCCTCAGCCAGGATGGAAGCGAGGCCCCCGTGGTAGTGCCCCTAGGGAAGACAAATAATCGATCGTGAGGAGTCTGATTTGTGGCCGTACAAAGAAGGGATCTAATTGCATGGAGCGCGTCGGGCCGGACCTCCTGCCAGTGGGAGGTCGGGAGATTCCTGGACTGTAGAGTCAGTAGGACGGTCTTCCAGACCGTCGCGTTCTCCCTCTCCACCTGCCCGTTCCCCCTGGGATTATAGCTGGTAGTGCTGCTCGAAGCGATGCCCTTGTCGAGCAGGTACTGACGCAGCTCGTTGCTCATGAAGGACGAACCCCTGTCACTGTGGGCGTAGCTGGGGAAACCAAACAGGGTGAAGACAATGTGCAGGGCTCTGATGACTGTATGGGAGGTCATATCGGGGCATGGGATGGCAAATGGGAAGCGGGAGAATTCATCTATAATATTGAGAAAATAGATGTTACAGTTGGTCGAGGGGGAGGGGTCCTTTGAAATCAATACTCAGTCGTTCAAAGGGCTGGGATGCCTTTACCAGGTGGGCCTTGTCTGGTCTATAGAAGTGCGTTTACACTCCGCGCAGATCGGGCAATTCCTGGTGACAGCCTTAACCTCCTCGGTGGAGAAAGGCAGATTGCAGGCCTTGATGTAGTGGGCGAGCCGGGTGAACCCCGGGTGGCAGAGGTCATTGTGGATAGCCTGTAGTCGGTCGTCTTGCGCGCTGGCACATGTGCCGTGGGACAGGGCATCTAGGGGCTCGTTGAGCTTCTCCGGACGGTATACGATATCATAATGATAGGTGGAGAGTTCAATCCTCCACCGCAAGATTTTGTCATTCTTGATTTTGCCCCGCTGCGAGTTATCAAACATAAAGGCAACCGATCTCTGGTCGGTGATGAGGGTAAACCTCCTACCTGCGAGGTAGTGCCTCCAGTGCCGTACTGCTTCCACAATGGCTTGGGCTTCCTTTTCGACTGAGGAGCGTCGAAGTTCCGAAGCGGAGAGGGTACGGGAAAAGAATGCTACTGGCCTCCCTGCCTGGTTCAGAGTGGCAGCGAGAGCGACCTCTGAGGCGTCGCTCTCCACCTGAAATGGGACGCATTCATCCACCGCTCGCATGGCGGCTTTGGCGATGTCCTCCTTGATGCAGTTGAAGGCCTGGCGGGCCTCGGCTGACAGTGGGAAGTGTAGCCTTAAATAGTGGACAGGCTTTGTCCGCATACTGGGGGACCCACTGGGCGTAGTATGAGAAAAATCCGAGGCACCTCTTGAGGGCCCTGGAACAGTGAGGGAGAGGGAGTTGTAAGAGGGACGCATATGGTCAGGGTCGGGTCCTAGGACCCCGTTTTCCACGACGTAGCCAAGGATGGCTAGTCTGGTCGTGCGGAAAATGCATTTCTCCTTATTATAGGAGAGGTTGAGTTTTTGTGCGGTTTGGAGAAATCGGTGGAGGTTGGTGTCGTGGTCCTGCTGGTCATGGCCGCAGATGGTGACGCTATCCAAGTACGGAAACTTGGCCTGCAGCCTGTACTGATCCCCATTCGGTCCATTGCTCTTTGGAACACCAGCCAGAGACAGACACTTTTGCACGCTCTCCTTCTTTGTGTGGGCCCCATCTAACGCCCCCTGGTGACATGGCGGCCCGACACCAATGATGGCGAGCCCCGCCCACAATGATGCCAAGCCCCACTCCGAATAACATCAATGCTTTCCTGACCCCACCCAGCTTCAGCTCACGCAATGCAAGGCATAGAAACCCAAAATCTTACCCTCACTGCCCAGTATGGTTGCCTCCCAGCCCAGCCCTCTCACTCTCAGCCCTGCTGCCTGGCTGGCCTCTGACTCTGGTCAATTCACCCTCCTGCGGCTGGCTGCTGCTCCCCAATACCCCCACTGCCTGCCTTGCCTTCTTCGCAGCTTCTGATCACCTCTCAGCTCTCGCTCATCTGGCCAAACCTCAAGCCTCGATGACTGCATGTGCTCCTGGCTGGCTGACTGGCTGCTGCTGCTGGCTATCTGGCCTGGTAGCCTCTGTTCGTTTTGGTTGGTTGCCTATCCATCCTCCTCAGCTGTAGCCGTGAAGGCAAGAGTCGCTCTGTGGCTCACCTCTACAACCGTTGGCCAACGCCTCCTCCATACCTTGCAGAAGGCTTTGCAGTGGGACAGACTTACATGTCCCCCCCCCCCGGACTCCACTGGCTACAGTGCTGTGTGCTTCATTGTAAGTTGCCTCTGGCCCAAGCTTTTTTCAATATATATCAACAATGTGGATGTGGGAACTAAATGTGAAGACACCTTTCTTCAATTGTGTGGAACCTTGGTTGGACCACATTTGGAGTATTGTGTACCTGAAATTTGGTTCCCTTACCTAAGGAACAATATACTTGTCGTAGAGGGAGTGCAGCAAAGGTTCACCAAACTAATTCCTGGGGTGACAGGACTACTCTGTTTGGACAGACTGAGAAGACTGAACCTATATTGGGGCAGCACGGTAGCATGGTGGTTAGCATAAATGCTTCACAGCTCCAGGGTCCCAGGTTCGGTTCCCGGCTGGGTCACTGCCTGTGCGGAGTCTGCACGTCCTCCCCGTGTGTGCGTGGGTTTCCTCCGGGTGCTCCGGTTTCCTCCCACAGTCCAAAGATGTGCGGGTTAGGTGGATTGGCCATGCTAAATTGCCCGTAGTGTCCTTAAAAGTAAGGTTAAGGTGGGAGGGGGGGGGGGGGGGGGGGGGGGGGGTTGTTGGGTTACGGGTATAGGGTGGATACGTGGGGTTGAGTAGGGTGGTCATTGCTCGGCACAACATCGAGGGCCGAAGGGCCTGTTCTGTGCTGTACTGTTCTATGTTCTATATTCTTTGCAGATTAGAAGAATAAGAGATGATCTCATTGAAAAATACAAAATTATTAAGGGGCTAGAGAGGGTAGATTAGGAGAAGGACTTTCTCCTGGCTGGGGGGGAAGGGGGGGGGGGGGGGGCGGGGGTTGTCTAGAACTAGGGGACACAGTCTCAAAATAAAGGGCAAGCCACTTTGCAATGAGATGAGGAGGAACGTCTTTACTCAGAGGGTAATTCCCCCCCCCAGAGGGCTGTGGAAGCTCAGTCATTGAATATGTTCAAGAGATTGATATGTGTCCGCATAATAGTGACATCAAGAGTTATAGGAAGAGTTATAGGAAGTTATAGGAAGAATGCAGGAATGTGGCATTGAGATTGATTATCAGCCATAATCTAGTTCAATGGCAAAGAGGTTTGAGTAACCAAATGGCCTATTCCTGCTTCTATGTTCCTATGAACACAGGTAGCGTAGATGTTTGATTATTTATCAGCCAGTTAATTAGGTAGTCATATTAATGACAGTAGTTTTTTTTTTCAAATATATTAATTTCATTTAAATTCATTGGCTGATTTTGTTCCGTTGTTAGGGACAGGGGAGAGATACCGACTTAAACCAGACGTCCACAAAAAATAGGAACAGGAGTAGGCCATTCAGTCCATCGAGCCTGCTCCGCCATTTAAGTCCAGTTTCCTGCTTTCTCTCCGTAACACTTAATTCACCAAATGATTAAAAACCAATCAATCTCAGCCTTAAAACTGTTCAAGGACCGGCCTTCCCAGCTTCCTGGGGTAAAGAATTCCAAAGATCCGCCACTCTTTGATTGCAAAAATTCTTCCTCAAATCCGTTTTAAATGAGCACCCCCCTTGTTTTGCCACTCTGCCTCTGGTCCTACATTCTCCCATGAGTGGAAATATCCTCCCAACATGTACCCTATCTAATCCCTAAAAATGTATGTTAGAACATAGAACATACAGCGCAGAAGGAGGCCATTCGGCCCATCGAGTCTGCACCGACCCACTTAATCCCTCACTTCCACCCTATCAGCGTAACCCCATAACCACTCCTAACCTTTTTGGTCACTAAGAGCAATTTAGCATGGCCAATCCACCTAACCTGCACGTCTTTGGACTGTGGGAGGAAATGGGAGCACCCAGAGGAAACCGACGCAGACACGGGGAGAACGTGCAGACTCCGCACAGACAGTGACCAGCGGGAATCGAACCAGGGACCCTGGTGCTGTGAAGCCACAGTGCTAACCACTGTGCTACCGTGCTGCCCTGTTAATCTTATATCAACTGCAAATTCTCTACCCTTCTGTCAATAAGCAGTGTGGTTTAATTTAGGTGCGATGTGTATTCCAAAACCCCACTTTGTATATGATCAGCTTTTCCACAAAGTCACCAACAGCAGACATTCATGGATTTTTAAACCAAGAGCATTATTTATTAATCGGCACTATTCCTGGAAGAATTTATCGCTACTTCGCGCACTACATTAACTCAAGAAATATACAGTAAAAGAAAGGAGTTTCACTTGTACAAATATTAAAACCAAACAGAACAGTTGTCAGTTCATATGTTTGTAAAGGTTCTGTGAGAGGGTAAACTTTTCCACTGTTGAGCTGTGGTGCACACAAGCCCACACAGCTGATGATGGGATTTTTTTGGAGTTTCTTTGGAATAAGAGATGGGCAGGATGTGTGAAAAGCCTCGGTAGGTCTTGTAGCTGGAGGACGCGTTTACTTTTCCAGGTGAGCACAAGATATTTCAGCAGAGGTTTCAAGGAGGCTTCAAACTTATGGCTCCGTAAAAGCCCAATGATACAGCTTACTTTGTGCAGTGAGGTTTCTTCTGTTGTTACTTCTGCATTCTGCAGCCTGCAAAGCCAACAGAACTCTATAATAGAAGGCTTTCCGTTTCAGGGACATGCTCTTTGGTCATGTGACAACTGGCCATTGATGCACAATGGAATGCAATTGATAGACTGTTCATATTAACAAAGTGGCTTCCACCTCTCATGGTCAGAACCATCAACATACAATAGAGGCAGAAAGAGGTTCTTGGCAATTCCTTGTGCATAATCAATATTGGCAGCTCTCCTTTGTAACTTGGCTGATCTGGAGTCAGAAAGTCTGAGGCTTATTGTCTTTATTGTGTTGAGGTAAGTCCTGGCAACAGGTGCAACATTCCACAAGGGTGTTGTCTGGGCATGGCCACCTGGAATCCACCTTTTCAAAGCTTCCAAAATCTTGGCTAACTTTCATTCCCAAAAGTCAGTTGACCTGTGGCAGGCATCTTAATGAGCAGCAGTGTCCTTTTTTAAAGAAGGCATACAGGTTCTTAAAATAACAAGGACTAGGGGACACAGATTTAAGGTTTTGGGCCAGGGATGACGGATGTGAGGAAGAACATTTTGTACGCTGTAAGTAGTAATGATCTGGAACTTCAACCCATGAGGGTGGTGGAAGTGAAGATGATTAATGATTTCAAAAGAAAATTGGATGGATGCTTGAGAGAAATAAAGTTTCAGGGCTATGGGACACAACAGGGATATGGATTGCTCCACAAAAGGCCTGCATGGATTTGAAGGGCTGATTAGCCTCCTTCTGTGGCATAATTATTCCATGACACTCTAACACTCTAGGTGATATAACATTCTGGGTTCTGACATCCCCAGAATCCAAATTACACTTTAGGGACTTAATCTGCATGTTTCTGGAGTTTAATTCCTCTGTGGGTTCTGTGATTCTGTGGGTCACTTTATAATGCTTTCACTGAGTCAAATCTATTGAGAACAAAAGATTGTCAGATGAGATGTAATGTGGGAAAATGTGAATTTGTCAACTTCAGTAGTATACTAGTTAATGTTAATGAGATCACATTTGGAGTACTGCATGTAGCTATGGTTTCCTTACTTGCGAAGGGATATAATTGAATTGGAAGCAGTTCAGAGAAAGTTCACTTGACTGATCCCTGGATTGAAGGGATTAAATTCTGAAGAAAGGTTTAGCAGGTTGGGCTGAGACCCATTGGAGTTGAGAAGAGTGAGAGATAATCTTACTGAAACATACCGTCCTGAGGAAATTTGACAGTGGATGCTAAGAGGATGTTTCCCCATGCGGGGGAGTCTAGAATTAGGGTCACAGTTTACAAATTAGCGGTCTTACACCTAAGGCTGAGATGAGGAGAATATATTTCTCTCAGGGTTGTTAGTGTGTGACATCCCCTTCCCCAGAGAGCAGTAGAGGCTGGGTCACTGAATATGCTCAAGGCTGAGTTAGGTAGATTTCTGATCTACAAGGGAGTCAAGGGCAATGAGGGTCAGGCCAGGAGCATGGAGTTGAAGCTACGTCGAATCATCCATGATGTTATCAAATGGCAGCACGGTGGCATAGTGGTTAAACTGCTACCTCACAACGCCAGGGACTGGGTTCAATTCCGGCCTTGGGTGACTGTGTGGAGTTTGCAAGTACTCCTCGTGTCTACGTGGGTTTACTCCGGGTGCTCCGGTTTCCTCTCACAGTCCAAAGATGTGACAGGAGGATTGGCCATGCTAAAATTGCTCCTTCGTGTCCAAAGGTGAGGTGGGGTTCTGGGGTTACAGGGATATAGCAGGGGAGTGAGCCTAGGTTGGGTGCTCTTTCGGAGGGGTGCAGACCTGATGGGCCGAATGGCCTCCTACACTGTAGAGATTCTATGGATGGAGCAGGCTCAAGGGGCCAAATGGTCTACTCTTGCTCTTAATTATTTAGCTCGAGAACAGACCAGTGCTACTTAAATGGGTGAAACTGAAGGACACTCGGGGAAGTTTAATACAAGAGTGATGTCTGATTACACTTTTAAGCACCTTGGGTGAAGTGCAGAATATTACAGGATTTGTGGGGAGGGGGATACATAACAAATGAGTCAAATAGTGTTTTTGTTGTAGGGTTAGTTGGATAATGCACAGTGTTATCAGTTTACCACGTAAAGCACAATGGGCTGGATTCTCTGAGCCTCCGCTCCGAAATTGCGATCGGCGCGGGGGTGGAGAAATCCGGACCGATGACGCTCCCGCGATTCTCCGGTCCCGGAGGATCGCTCGTGAATCGCGCGTGAGCGGACTATTCGATTCAGGTAGGGGGCCATTGACAGAGGCCCCTCTCGATTCTCCGAGGAGAACTGGCCGAGTTCCTGACGGCGTGGTTCTAACCACCTATCAGGAACAGCTGGTGGCAGCTGCGGACTCATTCAGAGAGGGCGAACAAACGTCATGGACCCACGGGCAACCGCGATCTCCGGGGGGGGGGCTACATTTCTGGTGCCGCTCCGTGGGCTGAGTCCGCCATGTCCCATGGGCTGCCGCTGTGCGCATGAGGGATTCCTGACCGTAAGTATGGGGGCCTGTATCCGCAGCCAGAGCTACGAGAAGCACTCCGGGCCCTGGCAGCCCCCTGCAGGTAGAAGAATCACTCAGGATTTTCTTCAGGAAAGTCCCGAGTGATTCGCCAGCATTTTTACGCTGGCGTGGGGACATGGTCCCATTATTGGAGAATCCCGCCCAATATATCCCATCATCTGGTGGAGTGGTGTCGCTCTAAGCATGTTAATTGCTGTTAAGTAAGCAAACACTCAGGCCGGTAAGAGTTTATTTGTTGTTTGATAGGGAACGCTACAGAATTGAATGTGCTTCAGGATACAGGACCACTGCACAACTATGTGCACCATCCCACATACCTATGCATCTAGTATTGAATACCATGCTGAACAGGTGCATGCTATACTGCACAACCAGGGGCTGGTTTAGCTAGGGGATGGTTTAGCACAGGGCTAAATAGCTGACTTTTAAAGCAGACCATGGCAGGCCAGCAGCGCAAGTTCAATTCCCGTACCAGCCTCTCCGAATTGGTGCCGGAATGTGGCAACTAGGGGATTTTCACAGTAACTTCATTTGAAGCCTACTTGTGACAATAAGTGATTTTCATTTCATTTCATTTTCAAACAGTGCACTGCACGCCTGTGCAACCACTCAGCGCATTCACAGTGTGTACAGCACCAAACATCTGTGCAATAGTACAGCAGGACTCAGTACCGGTGGCAATTTGGTCTTTCGAATTGTAGAATCAGTGCAACACAGAATGAGACCAGTCCTTTGAGCCCAGGTTGACTCTCTGCAATCCCACCTCAACCTTTCCCATAATCCCCCAAAACAACTTCTCCTTAGATAATTATCCAATTCCCTATGGAAAACTATTTGCTTCTTTCAAAGAAATAATTTTTCCAATTTAGGGGCAATTTACCTTGGCAAATCCACCTGCCCTGGACATCTTTGGATTGTGGGGGTGAGACGGGGAGAATGTGCAAACTCCACACAGACAGTGAACTGGGGTCAGGATCGAACCCGGGTCCTCGGTGCCGTGGTGCTAACCACTGGGCCACCGTGGCACCCCCACTATGGAAAACTATGCTTAAATATGACTCTGTCACACTCTCAGACAGTGCAGTCCAGATCCTAACCCTCTGAGTGTAAAACAGATTCTTACGTATTATGTCATGACCCCTTTGGTGCATTTTGTAATCTACTTTCCTTTGTTTCCTGAAAAAAAAGCAGCCATCCAGAAAGCTCTTGGAATAAAACGTCGGCAATGAGCTGTGCGGAGGCAGAGATCCCACCGTCTTTGTCACAAGACCAGCAATCAGTGGGGATGGTCAGTAATCCCTTGTACGAAGTAGTTGACAAGACGCAAAACTCCATCTCAAAGAACGAACAAGCCTTCTTGTGGGACTTGAGGAAAGGTACCCCTCCAAGAGTGGAGAAGATCCCCATTCCTTCCGTTTCCTCTGCTAATCAACTGGCACAGGCTTTGGCAAGCAAGGAATCAAACAGGCCAGTGCTTCCTCCAGTGCCACAGAGCAGGAGCCGATCGTACACCTGCTCGGAGGTGAGAAGGCCAGGCCACAGGGTGCCACACGCCAAACAAGTAGGGACCATGGCTGATCTTTCAGGTTCTGGGCCCACCTCACAGAGTATGGAGCCTTCCCCCACCAGGCCCCCATTGCCGGTGAAGAGTCAGAAAGTGCTGCGGCTACAGAATGCTGTAAAAGATTACAGGGAAACCTCGGAGCTGCCAGGTCACGCCAAGCACCGCGGCAACGGGACCATGGGGCAACAGACTAGCGTGTCGGTAAGTAAAATACATACGTAAAACATGGTTCCTAATAAATCCAATCCAGTAAGGAATTCAGGAGTAACTCAGAGAGTGATTGGAATGTGGAACTCACCATCACATGGAGTAGTTGATGCATTATGGGTGGTCTGATTGGGAAATTTGCAGGTTGGTCGTATCATTCATAGTGAAGAGGATAGCTGTTGACTACAGAATTATATCACTGGTTTGGTTGATTGGCAGAGAAGCGGAAAATGGAATTCAATCTGGAAAAGTGTGAGATAATCCATTTGGGGAAGGCAAACAAAGAAAGTGAATACTCAATAAACGGAAAGATATTGAGAGGGGTTGAGGAAGTGAGAGACCTCGGAGTGCACGTCCACAGGTCCTTTAGGGTGACAGGACAGGTGGACAAGATGGTCAAGAAAACATATGGAATGCTTTCCTTTATTGGGTGGGGTATTGAATATAGAAGCAGGGATATAATGCCGGAACTGTTTAAAACGCTGGTTAGGCCACAGCTGAGGTTTTAGGTACAGTTCTGGTCACCACATTACAGGAAAGGCACAACTGCTCTGGAGAGAGTACAGGGGTGATTTACAAGAATGTTGCCAGGGCATGAAAATTGCAGCTATGAGGAGAGATTGGATAGGCTGGGATTTTTTTTCTTAGAACGGAGGAGGCTAAAGGTGACCTAATTGATGTGTACAAAATTACAAGGCAGGGTAGACAGGAAAGACTTGTTTCCCTCAGCTGAGGGGTCAATAATCAGGGGGCACAAATCTAACATGATTGGTGGAAGGATTAAAGAGGACATGAGGAAACAGGTTTTCACCCAGAGGGTGATGGGCATCTAGAATTCACTGCCCAAGTTGATGGTTGAGGCTGAAATACTCAACCTATTAAAAATGTACCTGGCTTTGCATCTGAAGTGCCGCAACTTGCAAGGCTACGGAACAGGTACTGGAAAAATAGGATTGAAATAAGGGGCTAGTTTCATTTTATTCCTTTCTTGGCCGGCACAGACACGATGGGCTGAATGGCCTCTTCGTGCACCATAACTTTTCTATGGTTTATGGGGAATCTTGTGAAACTCACGAGAGGAATGGAACAGATGGTTCCATTGATAGGGTGAGCAGGATGGGAGGTGGGCTGGAGCTCAAATCTGGCAGAAACTAGTTGGGCTGAATGGTCTGTTTCTATGCTGTCCATTCTGTAACATCTGTACCCAGCGATTAGCCATCGAAAAAGGTGACGACAACAGCACAAATAAGCTGGTTCAACATAAAACCTGGATTCCATTCCAACCCTGATCCTAATTCTGGCCCCTCAACAGTTCTGGGTTGGAATGAGGTAGATACAGAGAAACCATTTCCTCTGCTGGGTAAATCATGTGTGTGTAGGCATCAACTTCAAACGAGAGCCAAGCCATTTCAGATGCGAATTTGGGAAGCACTTTTTCATATAGAGGGAAGTAGAATTCTGGAATTCCCACCCCAAACACCATAACCCTTAATCCCTTTATTCTTCAAAAAACTACCTATCTTTACCTTAACACATTTAATGAAGGAGCCTCAACTGCTTCACTGGGCAAGGAATTCCATAGATTCACAACCCTTTGGGTGAAGAAGTTCCTCCTAAACTCAGTCCTAAATCTACTTCCCCTTATTTTGAGGCTATGTCCCCTAGTTCTGCTTTCACCCGCCAGTGGAAACAACCTGCCCGCATCTATCCTATCTATTCCCTTCATCATTTTAAATGTTTCTATAAGATCCCCCCTCATCCTTCTAAATTCCAACGAGTACAGTCCCAGTCTACTCAACCTCTCCTCATAATCCAACCCCTTCAGCTCTGGGATTAACCAGTACTTTAGCCATTAGCCCTTGGGTCAATTGGAGACCCAGATGTAACTAACTGCATGTCCGATTGATAGGTCATCTTTGGGCCTGTGATCCCAACACTTATTTGGATGCCCATGGGTATGTGAACTTTAACCTTTCTTGGGAAAATACCCACATGAAACAGAGTGCGTGGGTGCTTTTTGGGCCGTTGGGAACCTGAGCTTCCTGCCTCATTGAATCGTGGTCGCTGTTTAAATAAAACGTAAAGTACATTTACATTTATCATGTGTAAGATGTTTTCTACCAAGATTGGTGCATGTGACTATAATGGTATCACTATAGCAACACCTGCAGCTAATCAGCGATTGCAATTGGACCACACTACTCTCACCTATATTTTTGTACTTTTTTCATGGGATGTGAGCATCACTGGCAAGGCCAGCTTTAACCATTCATCCCAAATCGCCCTTGAGACGGTGAACCATCTTCTTCAAGCGCTGTAGCCCATGAGGTGGAGGTACACGCACAGTGCTGTTAGGGAGTGAGTTCCAGGATCTTGACTCAGCGGCAGTGAATCAACGCATATTATACATCCAAGACAGATGGTGGATAACCTGGGTAGGGGGGGAGGGTTTTGGAGGTGGTGGTGGTGCTCCCATGTGCATGCTGTCCTAGACATTAAGGGGTTTAGGATTAGAAGGTGCTTATAAGTGCTCAGGTAGTGCTTTGAGGTTTGCGGAACCCTCAATTTGGTAAATTGGGTGTAAACCCGTGCACCGGCCTGGGATGGGAGTTCCCCGCCAGCGTGAACAGCTGGGAGATCCCACCCACTGTCTCAGAATTATAGACATTGTAAAACAGTTTTGAAATTAAGTTATTTTTAATTTAGGGGAGTCATGGGAGGAGGACAATTGTTGTGCAAATAGCTGAGGCTAGGCCCCAAAGTATTCCTTGAAACACTAGCTTGCATTGCATTGCATTGAAAATGATACTAATCTCAACTTTCACTCGTTCTACTTACAGTGACCAAGAACCCGTCTTGTGGAAAAGCTGGCAGAGTGGGATCCTTGTCAGGAGTTTTTGGAAGAGTGAAGAGTTTCCTGTTGGTCTTTTGTTTTCTCTCTCTTGACAAATGTAAATTCTGGTTGTTCTAAAGACAGAGTCAGCAGTGCTGGTCGTCAGGGATCCTGTGATGATTCTCTCGATCCCCCCCACCCCCGCTCCTCAGTGAGAGTTAGACAACCGAGCTGAGCGCTGATGCCAAGAAGCTCGGAGTGAGGAGGCCTGAGCAAAGCTTCAACATCACAAGATTTCCAGAGGACTTACCGTTCCCTTTAAATATGTATGTTCCTCGTTGACAGCAGGGGGCCAGCGTGGGGAGCTTCACACACTTCATTATGAACTGATTCAAGCCCATTGCAGCACAAAAGCTCAGACTGCTCTGCTGAACTAACAGTTGGACGGTGATAGACTTCATGACAGCCCTTCACTGTACTCACATTCACAACAGTTCAGCTCGAGTAAGGAAACAGTTGGGCATGTACATCATGAATGGAAGAAAGAAAGAACTTCCATTTCTGTGGCACCGTTCCTGACCTCAGGATGCCCCAAAGCCAATGTAGTATTTCTGAAGTGTAGTCACTATTGTAATGTAGGGATGTGGCAGCCACTTTAGACACAGCAAGCTCCCACAACCAGCAATATGATAGTGACCTGATGACCTGCATTAGTGATATTGGTTGAGGATTAAATGTTGGGACACTAACAAAAACACCCCTGCTCTTCTTCCAATAACATGATGGGATCTTCTTCCAATAACATGATGGGATCTTTTACATTTCCTTGAGAAGGCAGACAAAGCCTCGGTTTAATGGCTCATCGGAAAGATAGCACCTCTGGCAGTGCAGCACTCCCCCTGTACACTGAAACGCTTGAACTCATGACCTCCTGTCTCAGTTTCAAGAGATCTACCACTGAACTATGGCAGGAATGACCTTTTCGGTTAAGATATTGGGAAATTTGGAAGAACGTAGTGTTCAGTGGAGCCAGAAGGCAGATTAGGAGTGAGGTTGGGAAGTGTGTTTGTATTAACATGTACTCGAAATCTATTGTGTCTTCAGATTTTATCATTGGCTCATAAATTATGCTGAATAACCTGTTTGTTAAATTGTCCTGCTTTATAGCGTACTAACCCCTCATCCCAGCTGGGATTAGTATTAGAGCTGAGGTGAGAGTGACTGCCTTGACATCAAGGTAGCATTTGACAAAGTGTAGCATCAAGGAGCCTTAGCTAAACAGGAGTCAATGGGAATCAGGGGGAAACTCTCCGCAGGTTAAAATCATGCCTGGCACAAAGGAAGATGGTGGTGGTTGTTGGAGGCCAATTATCTCAGTTTTAGGTCACCTTTGCAGGAATTCCTCAGGATCATGGTCCTCGGCCCAACCATCTTCAACTACTTCACAAATAACCTTCCCTCCAGCATAACGTCAGAAATGAGGATGTTTGCTGAAGATTGCAGAATGTTCACCAGGATGTTGCCTGGTATGGAGGGCGCTAGCTATGAAGAGAGGCTGAGTAGATTAGGATTATTTTCATTAGAAAGACGGAGGATGAGGGTTGACCTCATTGAGGTCTACAAAATCATGGGAGGTATAGACAGGGTGGATAGGAAGAAGCTTTTTCCCAGAGTAGGGGACTAAATTGCTAGGGGTCACGAGTTCAAGGTGAGAGGGGAAAAGTTTAAGGGAGATATGCGTGGAAAGTTCTTTACGCAGAGGGTGGTGGGTGCCTGGAACGTATTGTCGGCGGAGGTGTTAGAGGCGGGCACGATAGCATCATTTAAGATGTCTCTAGACAGATACATGAATGGGCAGGGAGCAGAGGGATACAGATCCTTAGAAAATAGGCGACAGTTTTAGATAAAGGATCTGGATCGGCGCAGGCTTGGAGGGCCGAAGGGCCTGTTCCTGTGCTGTAATTTTTCTTTGTTCTTCGTTCTTTGTTCATTCATGACTCCTCAGATACCGAAGCAGTCCATGCCCATATACATGAAGACCTGGCCAATATTCAGGTTTGGGCTGATAAGTGGTAAGTAACATTCGTGCTACACACGTGCCAGGCAATAATCATTTTCTTATCCAATAAAAGAGAATATAACCATCTCCCCATGACATTCAATGACATTACTATAACTGAATTCCCCACTATCGGCATCCTTGGGGTTACCATTGACCAGAAACTGAACTGGACCAACCATATAAATACTGTGGCCTCGAGCAGGTCAAAGGCTGGGAATTCTGCAGCGAGTAATTCACTTCCTGACTCCCCAAAGCCTGTCCACGAGGCACATGTCAGGAATATGATGGAATATTCCACACTTACCTGGATGCGTGCAGCTCCAACAGCACTCAAGAAGCCTGACACCATCCAGGACAAAGGAGCTAGGTTGCAGCGATAATTTGTGATGCTCTCCTCATCTCTCCAACACAGTGGTTTCGACACACGTTAGGCTCCTGCCAATTTCTGTTTGCCAACATTTATACAGGTAGAGTACCTCAAACCCGGCAGCCGCAGAATCTGTGCCAGGTTTCAGAACTTGCCAGTTTTTAGTAAAAAAAATCAGAACCCGCTTAATTTAGTCAAGAGTGGGCACAGCCAAAACCAAATTATATAATTGCAAAGCACTTTACGTTAATGGCAATGTTGCTGCTGATATTAATTTATATGGGTCCTTCCTGTTTGTTCCTGTTTATTCCTTTATTTTTCCCTTTCTTTTATTTCTGCAATTACAATTTTGATCCGTTGAAGATTACTGGACCTGTGAGTTTTAAGTCAAAGTGACTTTAAGGCAAAGCGGCCTTTAACTCAAACAAGCAGATTCCAGAAAGCCATGCTGTTATAGGCTGGTGTCTGCAGATTGGCTGACACCAATGCTGACTCGATTTGATTGACTTGGCTGGTGGCCAATGGATAAAGCGAAAAGTCTGTATTCTGCCCAGCAACAGGGGGTGGTGGATTGGGTATTTTTCCTCTCAGGTGCTTTTGAGTGCCGAGGCTATTTTTTCCGTTTCACTTTTGGTTCTGAACCCTGGATGGAGAAATTTCAACTCTCTCTCAAAGATCTGATGAATTCTCGCTCAAGATCCAGTGTGAGATGTCTTCTTTCCCTCCAGTAAAGCTGAATGTCATTTTATTCAAACTACAGAAAATTGAGGTCAAACCCGGGCTGGAAGCCGGGTTTGAGGTGAGACAAAGAGTCTTAAGAGAGATGTAGACGCAAAGGTGGACCTTTGAGTTGAAGGCCCAGTTTACTCAAGGCCAAAGTGTCTCTCCAGAAGAAATCCTATTGCCTGTGAATACTAAATAAATGTTTCTGTAAGAAGACCATCACAACTGTACGCCCGTGGCTTCGATCAGTGTACAAAGAACTCATCATCTGGATCAAGGACATGTTTTTTGTCCTTAATCCTTATTATTTCCCCCCCTTTCCATCCCTCTGTGTTTGTCTGTCCTATGTGTGTGAGTAGAGAATGGGACAGTTAAGGGGGGGGGGGGGGGGTTAGTAGGTTAATCGTGCTTGTTATCCAGCTGAAATTGCTGCATCTTCTTTATTTCTGTTATAAATAAACAGTAATTGTGTTTCAACTTACAAATCTGGTGGCTGTAATTATTGGGCAGCCAAGGACCAACGATTTCAGGAATTTTAAAACAAATTATTGATTCATTCATTTGTGTTGGGAGTCTGGGGCCTGTGGAGCTGGAATTGACTGCGCTGTAGCCCAGGGTGTCGTAACATAAAGTGGGAGCTCGTCCGGAATTTTGGGAACGGTAGACGGTGAAT
Source organism: Scyliorhinus canicula (assembly GCF_902713615.1). Lineage (NCBI taxonomy): Eukaryota > Metazoa > Chordata > Chondrichthyes > Carcharhiniformes > Scyliorhinidae > Scyliorhinus > Scyliorhinus canicula. Next base: position 70,077,731 of record NC_052158.1, on the reverse strand, counting down.
TTGGGTTGCACGGTAAATTGAAAAGAGACACCAAGTTTACAGTGACAAAATAGGATGGCTTTGGAAGCTGCTCAGTGTGCTCTGAAGGTGAGTGACTTAACTCTGGTTTATTTAAAAAAGTTTCACAAAGACATGCAAGTCGAACTGATAGGTGAATTAAAAATAGGAGTATCAGCTAGAGCTGGAAAGTGGAGATAATTGAAGCGATTGCTCAACATCTAGATTTGGAAGAGATGCTACAGATTGTGGTGAGCACCGAAGCATCGGGGACATTTTCTGGGTAGGGACATTGAGTGGGAGAGAGTTTGGATGCAGTTAGAGCATGAACGGCAGTTAATAAGAATAGAAATGGAGATACAGCATAAGGAACAGGAGCTGAGGCAAAAAGAAAGGGAAAAAGAAATGGAGATATAAATGAGGAGAGAGGAAAGAGGAAAAGAGAAAGAAAGAGAGAGAGATGTTCAGCTGAAGGCACTACAAATGAGTGGGAAGTTGCCAGAAAGTAGAGGGGAGCTTAACCCTAGAAAGGAACCTAGTGGCGATATGTTTAACTTTACACAGGCTCTCCCAAAATTCAAAGAGATGGAAGTAGAAACATCCTTTAGGGCTTTTGAGAAAATAGCAGCCCAAATAGAGTGGCCAAAAACAAAGTGGACACTACCCCTGCAGAGTAAATTGACGGGGCAGGCACAAGAAGTTAATGCTTCCCTGTCAGACCGGGAGTCTAAGGATTATGAGATGATGAGAAAGGTTATTCTGGATGCATATGAATTGGCATAAAAGCAGAAGTTTTGGAATTTGAGGAGACAGCCGGGACATATCAATGCAGAATTCGAAAGGGTTAAGCAGAACGATTTTAATAGGTGGGTACGAACGTTGGAAGTTGAAACTGACTATGAGTTCTGAGAGAGGTTATTCTCTGAGAGGAATTTAAGAATTCCCTACCTTCTATAATAAGAACCCATGTTGAGGGCCAGAGGGTGATGGCTGCTAGACAAGCAGCAATTATGGTCAACAATCATGAGCTCATCCATAAATTTAAACCTTTGTTCCATCACCATTATAATTTTGATAAGGATAGGAAGTGGGAGAGTGAAAGGAAGGCAGATAGCCAAGGTAATGTATGGATAGTTAGGAATACTTTGTGATCTCCTCCTCAGACCAGGAAGGAAAGTATTGAGGGTGGAAGTGAGAATTGAAGGCCTCGGTGTTACCATTGTAATGAGGTAGGACACGTTTGATCAGCATGTTGGAAGTTGCAAGGAAAGTCCATGGAACCTATAGGGGTTCAGAAGGAGGATTTTGAAAAGGAAACAAAAGTGGTTGCACTATTGCTTCTAAGCACCAGGATCCCAGGTTCGATTCCCGCTTGGGTCACTGTCTGTGCGGAGTCTACACTTTCTCCCCGTGTCTGCATGGGTTTCCTCTGGGTGCTCCGGTTTCCTCCCACAAATCCCAAAAGACGTGCTGTTAGGTGAATTGGACATTCTGAATTATCCCTCATTGTACCCGAACAGGCGCCAGTGTGGCGACTAGGGGATTTTCACAGTAACTTCATTGCATTGTTAATAGTTAATGTGAGCCTACTTGTGACAATAATAAAGATTATTATTATTACTACAGGGCAGACTGGAGCGTTAACTGGACTTAGGAGACGTGAGGTAAACACTGCAGTGGGAGTAGGTGTGAGGCATGAGGTAGATTTTGTCTAAGGGGTGAGTCACCCATTTTCCTCAACCGATGTGGCTAATAATAATAATTTTAAGGGACACAGGCACTACTCAAACTCTTGTTTTGGAGAAGGGTTTGTTTTTTCCCTCAGAGAGCTCATTGAAAGCTGAGGGGCGCGATTCTCCGCTGCCCACGACGGGTCGGAGAATAGCGGGAGGGCCTTCCCGACAATTTTCATGGCCTCCCGCTATTCAACCCCCCCCAACCCCTCCGGCCGCCCCCCGACACGAATCGCTGCTCGCCATTTTTTACGGCGAACAGCGATTCTCCGCAGGCCGATGGGCTGAATACCGCGGAGTTTATGGTAGTTTTCACGGCCGCGATCACACCTGCTTTCGGTGTTCGTGAAAACGGCCGCAAAGTGCCCATCCCGGACAACCATGGCACCGATTGGCATGGCTGTGCATGGGCCTGCGATCGGTGGGCACCGATCGCGGGCAGCGGGTCCGATACCCGCGCACTATTTGTTCTTCCGCAGCCCCGCAGGATCAGTCCACGGGGCGGCTGAGGGGCATGACGGCCCGCGCATGCGCGGGTTTGACGCGTCTGCGTGATGACGTCATCCGCACATGCGCGGGTTGGAGCCGTCCAATCCGCGCATGCGCGGCTGACGTCATCGTGCGTGTCAGCCACCGTGACTCTTGGCGGGCGGAGATAGCGACGTTCGCTAACTCCGCGTCGCCGTGATTCCCCCGGCCCCGATACTAGCCCCGCCCGGGGGGGAGAATCGGGTCACGGGACGAGCTCCGAGGCTGGTGTGAAACACAGCCAGTTTCACGCCAGCCTTCACGGCACGCCGGATTTGCGGAGAATCGCGCCCGAGGTATTTGTGAATGGGATAGGTGGAAGTTGTATCCCAGTTCCATCGTATAAAGTACAATGTACACAGATGTAACTCAGTGATCACTCTATTTACTGTATCGGTATCTCACTGGACATTAACTCAGTGATCACTCTATCTAGTGTACTGGTATCTCATTGGACATTAACTCAGTGATCACTCTATCCAGTGTACTGGTATCTCACTGGACATTAACCCAGTGCCACTCTATCCAGTGTACTGGTATCTCACTGGATATCAACTCAGTGATCACTCTATCCACTGTACCGGTATCTCACTGGACATTAACCCAGTGCCACTCTATCCAGTGTACTGGTATCTCACTGGACATTAACCCAGTGCCACTCTATCCAGTGTACTGGTATCTCACTGGATATCAACTCAGTGATCACTCTATCCAGTGTACCAGTATCTCATTGGATATTAACTCCAATGATCACTCTATCCAGTTAACCGGTATCTCACTGGATTTAACTCAGTGATCACTTATCGAGTGTACCCGTATTTCACTGGATATTAAAAATAATCGCTTATTGTCACATGTAGGCTTCAATGAAGTTACTGTGAAAATCCCCCAGTCACCACATTCCGGCCCCTGTTCAGGGAGGCCAGTACGGGAATTGAACCCGCGCTGCTGCCTTGTTCTGCAATACAAGCCAGCTCTTTAGCCCACTGTGCTAAACTAGCCCCAATGCACCATTATATCACTGGATACTAAGTCAGTGATCACGCTATCCAGTGTATCAGTATCTCACTGGATAATAACTCAGTGATCACTCTATCCAGTGTACCAGTATATCACTGGATATTATCTCAGTGATTACTCTATCCAGCGTACCGGTATCTCACTGTTTTGTCAGCAAAACTAAAGAGCTGGTGATTGACTTCAGGAAGCAAAGTACTGTATACACCACTGTCTGCATCAATGGTGCTAAGGTGAAGATGATTGACAGCTTCAAATTCCTAGGCACATTACCAAAAATCTGTCCTGGTCCACCCTCGTCGACCAAGAAAGCACACCAATGCCTATTCCTCCTCAGGAAACTAAGGAAATTTGGCATGTCCACACTGACTCGTACCATCTTTTACAGATGCACAATGGAGAGCATCCTATCTGGCTGCATCACAGCCTGGTATGGCAACTGCTCGGCCCAAGACCGCAAGAAACGTCAGAGAGTCGCGAACACCGTCCAGTCCATCACACAAACCTGCCTCCCATCCACTGACTCTGTCTACACCTCCCGCTGCCTTTGGAAAGCGGGCAGCATAATCAAAGACCCCTCCCACCCGACTCACTCACTCTTCAAACTTCTCCCATCGGGCAGGAGATACAAAAGACTGAAAACACACACGAACAGATTCAAAAACAGTTTCTTGCCCACTGTCACTAGACTCCTAAACAACTGATGTGACTAATACTGCACTCCTGTATGCACCACTATGTATTTACTCTGTGTACCTTGTGTTGCCCTCTAACATTGTTTTTTTTTCATGTATTAAATGATCTGTTTGAGCTGCACACAGACAAATACTTTCCACTGTACCATAGTATATGTGACAATAAACAAATCCAATCCAATCCAATCCACTGGATATTTTCAGTGATCACCCTAGTGTACCAGCATCTCACTGGATTTTTTTTTTTTGGAAGAGTTATTTTGGTATTTTCCAGTTTTTACAGAGTAATGGCTCAAGTGTGTCAGATATTTATAAATAAAGTTGTTTCTTATTTACAAAGCTTTTTACATGTGGTTTCCCCTGTCCTCCCCTTCTCCCCACTCTCCTCCCCTTCCTTCGTTGGTGGCTTAGTATTCACCTTAGTGATGCCTTTTGCCTTTGACGCCACTGTGTTCCTTTTCTTTCTGTCGGGGTCTTTAGTTTTTTGTCATTGGTGGGGGGAGGGCTACGTGGCCCCTCCTCTCCCTTTACCCCCTGGGTTACCTTCTCCCCTTCCCCTCCTCCGCCTCTTTCTCTTGTCTATGTCTTCCCTTGTCTTCCTTCCTCCTCCCCCTCAACGCTTTTTCCCTAGTTGCTGTTGGCTTCAAACAGGTCATTGGAACAGGCTGATGAATGCCCCCCCACCGTGAAAGCCCTCGTCCGACCCTCGGATGGTGTACTTGATCTTCTCCAGGTGGAGGAATTCCGAGAGGTCTACCAGCCAGTCTGCAGCTGTGGGCGGTGTTGCTGATCGCCAGCCGAGCAGGATTCTCCGGCGTGTGATTAAGGAAACAAAAACTAGGGAGTCCGCCCTCCTCCCCATATGTAATTCTAGCTGGTCCGACACCCCGAAGACTGCCACACTCGGGTACGGCTCCACCCTCAACCGTGGACATCACTTCAAAGAAGGCTGTCCAGAACCCAACAAACCTGGGGCAGACTCAGAACATTTGGGCATGGTTGGTGGGGCCTCCCTGGCACTGTTCAAATTTGTCCTCCACCTCCAGGAAGAACCTGCTTATTCTGGTTCGGTGAGCTCTGTGCACCATTTTGAACTGCATGAGGCTACGCCCGGTGCAGGAAGAGATGGAGTTGGCATTGCTCAGTGCTTCGCTCCAGAGTCCCTGATCCACTTCCGGCCCTAGTTCGTCCTCCCATTTTCATCTGGCTTTGTTCAGTGGTAGTCTTACCCTGTCCAGTAACCGTCCATATATTTTGCTGCAGTTTCCCCCCTCCTTGCTGTCCATGTTTATTAGATCCTCCAGGAGTGTGTCTCTTGGGGACCATGATATCTTGCCATCTCCTTGCGGAGAAAGTGTTTAATAGGTGTCCGAGTTCCTGTCCTGTCAGCAGGCCCAATCCTCTGTCAGTTCATCCAAGGTCGCATGTCTATCTCCTATGTAAAAGTCCCTGACCGCTAGCGTCCCCCCGTCCTGTCTCCATTTTTGTAAATGTGCCGTCAAGCATGGCTGGTGGGAATCTGTGGTTGCTGCAGATGGGGCCATGGAGGGGGGGCATTTATTTTTAGGACATTGCAGTAATAAGCATTCAAACTCTTGCTGCAAGCAGTGGCCACAATGCATGATGGGATTTAACTTGACCGTATTTTTCAGACCAATATGGATTAGGCAGAAATAGTCTGGTCAGCAATAACAAGGTCAGCTCGGTAAACAGTTCTTATCAGTGCTCCCAATATCCTGTCTTAGACAATCCATGGTATAAAGAGGAAAGCAACTTTGGCATCCTGCCCCTGGATGAACAATGAGGTGGACAGGAACTGACTGCGACATGTAGGATGGGAATATAAGTAAAACAACTTTAGAATGGACACAGGATCCTAGTAAATAACAGGTGGCATGATAGGGTTAAATCATGAGCTGATCACAAGTCACCATGTTGCTTAAAGTACATTTTACTGGTCAATATAAAATTGACAACTACAAGGATTGGATCAGGTCTAACTGGAGTGAGCTATTGTTTTGGGGAAACTCTATAATTGGTGTGTTTGTACCAATGTCAGACAGATTGATTTTGGCATTTATCCAGATCTCCCTTCCATGTACATGGACCAAGCTTGGAATAATAAAGCCATCTTAACCAGGTTGATGTGTGTCTGCAGATCTGTATTCAGCTGAGCTGTAACTAAGAGGGAGGAACCCCACGTAAAAACTAGCTCAATACTCAGGCCTTGGAAACGCTCCTACACCCAGGTAGCAGAATCTGTTTTGGGCTCGGTTGAATGGTAGCCCCTTCAGCTCTGTCTCTCCCCTGTTAGGGTTCCCGGGAATGCCTCACTCTTGCCCAAGTTGAGTTTGTACCCCTAAAAGGCTCCAAACTCTTCCAGCAGTTGCATTGCTTTCAGGTCCGAGACATAGAGGAGCGGGTCATCTGCATAGAGCAATACTCTATGCTCTCTGCCCCCTATTTGGATGCCCTTCCAGCTCTTCGCATCTCACAGGGCAATTGACAGGGGTTCAATTGTCAGGGCAAACAGAAGCTGGGATAGTGGGCATCCCTACCGTGTGCCCCTGTGTAGCTGGAAATATTCAGACTGGCAGTGTTGGTCTGAACGCTCGCCTTGGGGTCATTGTACAGGAGTTTCACCCACAAGGTGAACCCCATCCCCAGCCCAAATTGGTCCAGTACCTCTATGAGCTACTTCCATTCGATTCTGTCAAAGGCCTTTCCTGCATCCAGGGAGACGATCACCTCTGTTGCTCTCTCCCTGGGGGTCATTATTATATTCTGCAGCTGCCTGATGTTCGCAGTTAGCTGCCTACCCTTGACAAAGCTGGTCTGGTCCTCTGTGACCACTTCTGGTATGTAGTTCTCCAATCTCTTGGCCAGGTCTTTCCATATCTTCGCGTCTACATTGAGTAGCGAAATAGGTCTGTAAGAGCCATATTCTGTCAGGTCCTTGTCTTTCTTGGGTATCAGCGATATCGAGCCCTGTGTTAGTGTACAAGACAAGGTGTCCCTCGCTAGCGAGTCTGCAAACATGTCCCATAGGTGTGGGGCAAGGGTTCGTGCGCATTTCTTCTAGAGGTCCGCCGGGAACCCGTCAGGTCCGGGCACCTTCCCCGCCCGCATGGAGCTGATACTCTCCATGATTTCTCCCAGATCTATTGGTGCTTCCATCTCCCTCCGCTTGTCCTCCTTACGACTGGCATGACCAGTCCATAGAGGAACCTTTTCAACCCCGCGTCCCAGTCCGGGGGGGGGGGGGGGGGGGGGGTTTGGGAGATGTACCATTCTCGGGAAAAGGTCTTGAATACTTGGTTGACCTCTTTTTGCTCAGTTACCAGTCTGCCTCTGCTGTTCCTCTTCTGAGCTATCTCTCTCGTGGCTGCCTGCTTTCTCAGCTGGTGAGCCAGTAGGTGGCCAGCCATTTCCCCGTGTTTCTAGAAGGTCCCCCGAGTTTGTCGGAGTTGGTGCACTGCTTTCCTGGTGGATAGCAGGTTAAAGTCCATCTGTAGCTTTTTCCTCTCTACAGTCGGGGCCTCGGAGTACTTTCTGTCGACCTCCAGAATGGAGTCTATCAGTTGTTGCTTGGCCACCTTCTCTTCCCTGTGCCTACGTGCTTTGTAGTCTATAATCTCTCCCCTAACCACCGCCTTCAGTGTCACCCAGAGCGAGGTAAGTGAGACCTCCTCGCTCTTGTTATTTGTGATGTACTTGCCTGTGGCTTGTGATATTTTCTGGCAGAAGCCCTTTCGGCCAGTAGGTCCATATCCAATCTCCCCATAGGGCGTTAGGCACGGCCTGTCTCCAACCTCATGTCCATGTAGTGTGGAGCTTGGTCGGAGATAACTATCACGGAATCTTCCTGGCAGCACCGCTTTCCCCACTGCAAAGAAGTCTATTCTTGTGTACGCTTTGTAGACTGGTGTAGTCTGTTTAGATGCGGGGGGTGGGGGGTTTCTTGCACATTCTTGGTGTATTCTTTTGCATTCTTGCAATCAATAACGGTGCAGGATAAAAATGCCTCACCAGAATTTTCCTTAATCCAATGTAGGACTTATCTCCTGGTTTTGTTGGGGGGGACTAAATTTTGAAGCAGCATAAAAGTTTTGCACTCCACCGAACTGAGAAATGTTGCAACCTTTAAGTCCTCCGTTTTCTGATTTGCTATAAGAAATAATTAGAATCTTTCCTCATGTAAGTTCCACATCTCACAGTCTTCATCAAATGCATCCATCGTGTCCACTTTTCCCGCCATTTCAGATCACGGCTCTACACTTCAACGAACTTCCTCCCTTCCAATTCATATGGAAAGTATGGCACAAACAATGCCCTTTATTACAAGAACCTAGACTTATTTCATTTTGCCTGACTGTAGTTCGACTTTTCACCGATAGTGGCCAGTGCAGTCAGTAGACTTTGAAATTCCTGTTCTCTGTGGCCCATTTAGCTTCGCCACTTGCGCTGTCCTTGCAGCCCAGACCCTAATCTCTTCAATGGAAAGCAAGCTTTCTCCGAACTGTTGGTCTTCTTTACTCAGAATTGTAGTCAAAAATGATTTTTTCAACTTCCAGCATCGGCAGCAGTGCTTCGCCCGACATGTGTGCGCACGATTCCAGTCTCGAGAATCTGCCGTTGCTCCCGATGCCATCTCCACTCTTTAGTTGACGAATTTCTTCTTCCAGTGATTGTTTACTGCCTCAGTCCTCATCGCCAGTTTTCTCAGCTGTTATATTTCTTTATTTGCGACAAAGAGAAAAGGTATGGAGGTGGCCACACTCTGGATTCTTTCAAACATGATGAGAGGATTATTAAGAGGTGTTTCATATAATCTAAGAAGGCGAACTGCAAAAACCCACACACTTTGCTGACATCACAACACATCACCTGATGCATAACCAGTAGGGATGTAATCTCTGATACGTAACAGGTATGTCACCAAATTGCAACTCTATATTGGCAATGAATGTGAAGAGATTTGGGATCTTGTATGTACAATGGATGTGAAGGCAAATGGGGTTGGTATACTGGAATAATGTACAATGGGAATAAATATTGAGTTGGATTTATTAGTACAAAAGCAAAGCCAAAACTATTGGTAAATTGGAGATGATAAAACGATTTTGTGCCATGGGAGTGATTATTTAAAACAGATTTGGTAACTGGGTTTGTTATGTTGATGAATTACATTTCAGCAATGTGCATACAACAATAAGGCCCGAGGGAAGCCTGCACCAGAGCACACATGCCACGTAGCAACACCAGCTCTCCATGACTCACAGCTAATCAGTCTCATGCTGCAAGTTGATCTTTCTGTATTTCCTACTCCCTGACACCAGGGCATCATGCATCAGCACAGTGCGCCCCCAAATCAACAGATTTCACTGCAAATAAAGAGTGATTCGATCAGTGTTTTTCAAACTTTTCTTCCCAGGCCCCATTTTGCCAACTGGCCAACCTTCGGGTCACATGCCACGCTCGCTTACCTTTAATGTGACAGGTGAGCCTCCATGATCCTCACGATCTCACTCCGATCAGGTTCACGGGAGGGCAATGCACATACCAGGTGCAGAGTTCAGCCAGTTCCTTTGTGCCATCTTCAACTTTGTGAGAACGGAAAATCCAACCTCACACATGTAGGTCATTGAAAATGAAAATGAAAATCGCTTATTGTCACGAGTAGGCTTCAAATGAAGTTACTGTGAAAAGCCCCTAGTCGCCACATTCCGGCGCCTGTTCGGGGAGGTTGTTACGGGAATCGAACCGTGCTTCTGGCCTGCTTTCAAAGCCAGCGATTTAGCCCAGTGAGCTAAACAGCCCCCTCATTGTGAAGGGCAATAACGACAAAATGCTTGTTTTACCCAGCACTGGATACTCCTGGGAGATGCTACTCCAGAATGCTGACAGCCTCATGGATTTCTGGCGTGTTTTTAATTTGCTGTCACAGGTCAGGTGCAGCAGCTCAGTCTTCTCATTTGGTGTCAGCTGTAAGTTAGTAACTGACTCTGGGGTCTCAAACTCATGAATGGACTTTTCACCGACTTCTTTTCTTTCAAAATCTGAAAACATTTGGTTTGGGAAGTAGTGACAAAAACTGTTGATCAGCACAGCCAGATGAGACTGAATATGGCTTGCCAGTCTATTGGCAGTTCCTTTACTAACACTTTTCTTTGATGTGCCATGTCAGTGTGGGGAACATGTAGTAGTTTTGGTTTTGTACTCACTTGCCAAATGTGGTGAATGTAATTCACACTATTGTATTGTATGGTATTGTGTCCTTGTGGGCTCTGTCTGTGAGCCGTTGCGCGGCTCTGCCCATAGGGGGAGATGAGGAGCTTGTACAGGGCTTCACCCTCGGCTCCACCCATGGCTTCACCCATGGCCCCCATCCACTATCGGTAGTATAAAGTGCTGCAGCCATGTGAGCCTGCCCTCAGTTCCTCTGGTCGCAGGCAGGCTCAGTTGTAAGACTATTAAAACCACAGTTTACTTCCAATCGTGTTCCGAGTGAATTGATGGTCACATCAATTTAATAGTCTTAGAAAACTTGAAGAAAATTACTATGGAATCAGCCCTCAAACCTGATCGACTAGAACTCGACCCGCAGGCTGCAGAGGCGAAGGAAATCTTCCTACACTGGCTTCGGTGTTTCAAGGGCTACCTGGCTGCATCAACCACCTCTGAGACTACAGAGGAGCAGAAACTCAGCCTACTGCATGCACGGGTGAGCCATCGTATCTCAATTGTACCGACTCCTATACTGAGGCCCTTGCTATGCTCGACCGATTGTACGTGTGGCCGGTAAACAAGGTCTACGCGCGGCACATTTTCACTACCCTCCGCCAGCGCCCCACAGAGTCGTTAGAGGACTTCCTGAGCGACTTAAAAGCCCTTGCTCGGGACTGTAACTTTCAGGTTGTAACGGCCCTCCCAGCATATAGAACTCGCTGTCCGTGATGTGATGTGTACGTTGCGGGGCTCCGGTCTAACTATGTGCGCCAGCGACTTCTCGAGAAAGGGACCCATGTGCGACTCATGGGGGCCGCCATCTTGGCAATCCTCCCCCACGCGGCTGGCCATATGCGAGTCATGGGGGCCGCCATCTTGGACGCCATCTTCCTCGCCGCCCGCCATGTGCGATCCACGGGGGCGGCCATCTTGGACACCACCTTCTTCATCACCCGCCACGTGCGATCATCTTGGCCATCACCCGAAGTTCACCTCGACGACTACGACCTCCGCGGACAGTCATCACAGGGCCACTCCAGCACTGCTGATCGAGCCCCGCCGACTACCCGCAACTCAATGCAGTCACGTTGGACCAGTTGCGTCCGAAGCACCTCCAGAGCTCGACGATGTCCGTTCAAATCAATGGATACAAGACACCGTGCCTCTTCGACTCCGGGAGCACCGAGAGCTTCGTACATCCTGACCTGGTAAGATGCTGTTCGCTCCCTATCTTCCCTGCACGGCAAACTATCTCCCTCACCTCGGGCTCGCACTCGGTCCAAATACAAGGACGCACCGTCACGACCCTAACGATGCAGGGCGCCAGATACTCTAATTTCTAGCTGTACGTACTCCACACCTCTGGACCCCACTCTTACTCGGGCTCGATTTCCAATGCAACCTCAAGAACCTCACACTCAACTTCGGCGGACCCCTACCTCCACTCACTATATGCAGCTTAGCGACTCTAAAAATCGACCCCCCCCTCCACTCTTCGCTAACCTAATGGCTAACTGTAAACCAGTAGCCACTCGCAGCAGGCGGTACAGCCTGCAGGACAGAGTATTCATCAGAGCCGAAGTCCAGCAGCTCCTACGTGAGGGAGACATAGAGGCCAGTAACAGCCCCTGGAGAGCTCAGGTGGTGGTCGTCAAGACCGGGGAAAAGTTCCGGATGGTGGTTGATAATAGCCAAACCATTAACCGGTTCACGCACCTCGATGCGTACTCCCTCCCCAGAATTGCAGACATGGTCAACCAGATTGCCCAGTACCGCATATTCTCCACGGTGGATCTGAAGTCTGCATACCACCAGCTCCCAATCCGCCCGGAGGACCGCCACTACACGGCGTTCGAGGCAGATGGCCGCCTCTTCCATTTCCTCCGGGTCCCCTTTGGCGTCACAAATGGGGTCTCGGTGTTCCAATGAGCAATGGACCCAATGGTGGACCAGTACGGGCTGCGGGCCACGTTTCCGTACTTGGACAATGTCACCATCTGCGACCATGACCAGCAGGACCACGACGCCAACCTCCACCGATTTCTCCAAACCGCCCAGAAACTCAATCTCACCTACAATAAGGAGAAATGCGTTTTCCGCACTACCAGACTCGCCATCCTCGGCTATGTCGTGGAAAACGGAGTTGTAGGCCCCGACCCGGACCGTATGCGCTCCCTCTTACAACTCCCTCTCCCTGATTGTCCCAGGGCCCTCAGGAGGTGCCTGGGATTCTTCTCTTTTTACGTCCAGTGGGTCCCCCAGTATGCGGACAAAGCCCGCCCACTATTTAAGACCACACTCTTCCCACTGTCAACTGAGGCCCACCAGGCCTTCAACTGCATCAAGGACATCGTCAAAGCTGCCATGTGGGCAGTGGATGAATCCGTCCCCTTTCAGGTGGAGAGCGATGCCTCAGAAGTCGCTCTCGCCGCCAGGCAGGGAGACCAGTCGCCTTCTTCTCCCGAACCCTCTCCTCTTCGGAACTTCGACACTCCTCAGTCAAAAAAGGAGCTCAAGCCATTGTGGAAGCCGTACAGCACTGGAGGCACTACCTCACTGGTAGGAGGTTTACCCTCATCACCGACCAAAGATCGGTTGCCTTCATGTTCGACAACTCACAAAGGGGCACAATGGCACAATAAAAAACGATAAAATCATGCGGTGGAGGATCAAACTCTCCACCTATAATTATGACATCATATATCGACCGGGGAAGCTCAACGAGCCCCCAGATGCCCTGTCCCGCGGCACATGCACCAGCGCGCAAGACGACCACCTGAAGGCTATCCACAATGACCTCTGCCACCCGGGAGTCACCCGGCTCGCCCACTACGTCAAAGCCCGAAATCTGCCTTTCTCCACCGAGGAGGTAAAAGCCATCACCAGGGATTGCCCGATTTGCACGGACCGCACTTCTATAGACCAGACATGGCCCAACTGGTAAAGGCTTCCCGGCCCTTTGAACGCCTGAGCATCGATTTCAAAGGGCCACTCCCCTCGACCAATCGAAATGTGTACTTCCTCAACGTCATAGACGAATTCTTCTGCTTCCCCTTTGCCATCCCGTGCCCCGATATGACCTCCCACACAGTCATCAGAGCCCTGCACAGTGTCTTCACCCTGTTCGGTTTCCCCAGCTACGTACACAGCGACAGGGGTTCGTCCTTCATGAGCGACGAGCTGCGTCAGTACCTGCTCGACAAGGGCATCGCCTCGAGCAGGACTACCAGCTACAACCCCAGGGGGAACGGGCAGGTGGAGAGGGAGAACGCGACAGTCTGGAAGACCGTCCTACTGACCCTACGGTCCAGGAATCTCCCGACCTCCCATTGGTAGAACGTCCTCCCTGACACGCTCCATGCAATTAGGTCCCTCCTGTGCACCGCCACCAACCAGACCCCTCACGAATGATTATTTGTTTCCCCTAGGGGCACTACCACGGCGGCTTCGCTCCCATCTTGGTTGAGGACACCGGGCCTGGTTCTCCTCCGGAAGCACGTCCGGACACACAAAACGGACCCACTAGTAGAGAGGGTATTACTGCTACATTCGAACCCACACTACGCCTTTATTGAATAACCCGACGGCCGTCAGGACACCGTTTCCCTCTGGGACCTGGCGCCTGCAGGATCCACCACTACCACTGCCGAGGTACCCCTCACACTACACCCCACCCAACCCCACACGCCCTGCGCCCCCGTGCCTATAGGTTTCCTGCCCACACCCCGCCCCTATAGGTTTCCTGCGTCCCCCTTCGCCCGTCGCACCAGTCAGGAACGGAGCTCGGACCGAAACACCCCCGGAGTCTACGCCCATACCCACGCCGACCGTCACCACCCAGCCACCCGAAGAGGCTGCAAAACCGGTGCTCCGCCGATCCCAAAGGACGACTCGGCCACCGGACCGGCTCAACCTGTAGACCCGTCACCCCCGCCGGACTTGATTTTTTTACAGGGGGTGAATGTGGTGAATGTAATTCACACTGTATTGTATTGTATGGTATTGTGTCCTTGTGGGCTCTGTCTGTGAGCTGTTGCGCGGCTCTGCCCATAGGGTGAGATGAGGAGCTTGTACAGGGCTCCACCCTCGGCTCTGCCCATGGCCCCTCCCACTACCGGAAGTATAAAGTGCTGCAGCCGTGTGAGCCTGCCCTCAGTTCTTCTGGTCGCAGACAGGCTCAGTTTTAAGACTATTAAAACCACAGTTTACTTCCAATCGTGTTCCGAGTGAGATGGTCACATCACCAAACTTTCAATTACATTTGGAGAGCATCTATTTCTTCACAATGCCGAAAGCAATCATGAAAATGAAATGAAAATTGCTTATTGTCACAAGTAGGCTTCAAATGAAGTTACTGTGAAAAGCCCCTAGTCGCCACATTCCGGTGCCTGTTCAGGGAGGCTGGTACGGGAATTGAACCGTGCTGCTGGCCTGCCTTGGTCTGCTTTAAAATCCAGCTATTTAGCCCTGTGCTAAACCAGCCCCATAGCATCATCCTTTCTCTGCACTTTGAGGTTTAGCTATTTTAGAATTGAAAAGGCTCAACCAGCCCCATAGCATCATCCTTTCTCTGCACTTTGAGGTTTAGCTATTTTAGAATTGAAAAGGTGTCGGCAAGGTGTCAGCTGTAAACTAATAACTGACTCTGGAGTTTCAAACTCATCAGGTTAGCCTCGAAGTTTCATCACCAAATGAATCAGCCAGAAGGGACGATTTCTCAAGGAGGAAAACGTGGATTTCATACCACAGTTCGTAAACTCTGCCAAGCACCCGACCACTTGACAGCTAAAATACTTGTGTGGAACAATAAATGTGTGTTGTTGGCCCCCATATCAGAACAGCCTCAAAATGCCTAGCATGGAGTGCTCTGCGTTTAATGAACTTCACAACTTTCACAATTCTTTTCACCAACAATTCAAGGTCGGAAGAAATTCCTTTTGATGCCAATGGCTCACAGTGAATAACGCAATGATTCCAAACAATGTCCGAACCATCTGCCTCCCTCATCTTCAACATAACTCGACTGTTTTCCCTGTCATGTTGGTTGCCCCATCGCTTGTGATTCCTCTGCAAAAAAACCCAGTCGAGCCCACACTTTCCAACCACATAGCTATTCAACGCTTTAAAGATCTGTGAATCAGTTGTGCTGGTTGGTCATGTAAGGCAGCACAGCAAATCCTCAACAAATTAATTGTGCCAAATTTACATAATGTAAATGAGCAAGGTTGCACAATTTGAAACATCTGTACTTTCATCCAGTTGCATTGAGAACGCCTGTGATAATTTTAAATGAGAAAGAAGCTGCACTTCTAGATTCTCAGCAATGTCATTAGTTTGGCGATCCACTGCATTATCGCGAAGTGGAATGCATTTCAGTTTTTCAGATGGCATCATCTAGGACTGTGCGAGCGATTAATCTCTCTGCAACAGTGTGGGGCATTTTTTCTTTAGCTACGCAGTAAGCTACCATGTAACACGTTAATTGCGCTTTGTTACATTTTTGCTAAGAACTTCAGGTGATGATTTCAATTCTTGCTGCATCCTTTGAAAAAAATAAAGAGGTTTGTTCTCAAGCTCGCCGTATTTAGTCTTCAGGTGCCATTGCAGTTTTGAAAGTTTTCAACGTTAATTCACCAGCACTTCCCTGCATATAACACACATGGGCTTTGCCGAAATAAATTGTCTGCTTTGTTGCCGATTTAGCTTCTTTGTAGGCTATTCACTAGCTCTGTACAGAGCTAACACTAACTGTCCTGTCGTGGAGTCTCCTGAGCGGCTCTCGACAGCAGATTCTGATGAGATCATAGCCAGTAGGTACACTGCCTATTTGTGTCTCTGTCCGTCTCTTCCTTCTAACAAAACAATCTATGTCCACAGTTCTCTTGCCTTGCTTGAAAGTGAAAGCTCACCTCCAAGTGAGATTGCGCCAAAAGCACGTACGTACAAGGAGCTTGGCGTCAATCGTACATGCAGGGCATGCTAACCTGCTCACTGTTATCTATAATAACCTTTATTAGTGTCACAAGTAGGTTTACATTAACACTGCATGAAGTGCCTGTTTGGGTACACTGAGAGAGAATTCAGAATGTCCAATTCACCTAACAAGCATGTCTTTTGGGACTTGTGGGAGGAAACCCACTCAGACACGGGGAGAACGTGCAGACTCTGCACAGTGGCCCATGCTGGGAGTCGAACCCGGGTCCTTGGTGCTGTGAACAATGCCAACCACTGTGCTACCATGCCACCCAAGTTCGGAGACAGCACTGCTGAGTATGCAGCGGTTGATGCACAGCGAATGCAATTCTATCAAACGAGAGCACTGTGATCCTTCAGACACCAGCCACCACCCCACGGGTTTTGACCCTGAAAACTCCTGAAGAGGGAGCAATAAATGTAATGCTGTCATCCACAGCATCGTTTTCCGAGGTACTGGAGATGTGGTCACGGTTAGATGAACAGCTCAGGGTCAGTATAGATTCATATCTGAGAGCAGAGAGAGACTGGCATGTAGTTCCAGGTCACAGTGACTGCATCAAACATGGCGGCAGGTCTATGTCAGTGTCCAAGCAACTGCCTGGTTGAAGTCCTGCTTTTTAAAGGCACCCCAGCCACTCAGTGAAAAGGAACAACGGAGGCGCCCTAAACTCAATCCCAGGCCGCTGTCCATCATACTTGAACCATTCTTCCCCTGTTTTCCCCTCAGGCGGGCTGTTCACGGCTGTGCGCCGACCTTGTGGAAAGACCCCGGGGGGTAAAAGATGGCGGAGCAGCAGCGGTTGAGGGAGCGGCTGGATCGGCAGGTGTTGGGAGCGCTGCTCAGGAGCTGTAGGTACCGGGCTCTGTGTGCCGCCTTTCTTGCGGGTGGGCGAGCGAGATGCCTCGGGTTCTCCGTTTCTGTGGCTCTGGCTCTTCACAACCTCCCTGTCTGAGCCTCATCCCCGCCCCATCACCAAGACAACCCACCTCCATAACACCCCGCCTGGCACGAGCTCAGCTACTGCGGAACACCTCACCCTGGGTCTTTGGGGGGGGGAGACTGGATATTCCTGGGAATCCGATGAACTCCCAGCAGCTGGGCCCTGACTGAGGCTGTCGGGGAGATTCCTGACATTTCCGGGTCTTTGCCTGTGGAGGGTGTCTGCACTTGATGGTGTTGGCACTGCCCATGATGCTGGGAGGGGGGCACTTGGGGATCAAGCTTTCCTGCTTGCTCCTGTGGCTCAGACTCCCTTCGGCAGTTTGTTGTTAAACGTCAAAAAGAGCGACAGTACAAGGTACAGTGACTGAGGGGAACTCAGTGAATAGGCCCAGTAATGCTAAAAGGAATAAAACTGGAGATGTTAAGATTCAAAACCGGTTTAAAAAAACCCAACATAAGTGTACTTTACCTGAATGCTCGTAGTATTCGGAATAAAGTAAATGAGTTGATGGCACAAATCATCGTGAATGACTATGATTTAGTGACCATTACTGAAACATGGTTAAAGGATGGTCACGACTGGGAGTTAAATATCCAAGGGTATCAAACTATTCGGAAGGACAGAGTGGATGGTAAGGGAAGTGGTGTTGCTCTGTTATTTAAGGATGACATCCGGGCAATAGTAAGGGATGACATCGGTGCTACGGAGGATAAGGTTGAATCCATTTGGGTGGAAATCAGGAATAATAAGGTGAAAAAGTCACTGATAGGAGTAGTCTATCGGCCACCAAATAGTAACGTTATGGTGGGGCAGGCAATAAACAACTAAATAAGCAACTGATGCATGTAGAAATGGTACTGCAGTTATCATGGGGGATTTTGATCTACATGTCGATTGGTTTAACCAGGTTGGTCAAGGCAACCTTGAGGAGGAGTTTATAGAATGTATCTGCGATAGTTTCCTAGAACAGTGTGTAATGGAACCTATGAGGGAACAAGCGGTCCTAGATCTTGTCCTGTGTAATGAGACAGGATTGATTCATGATCTCATAGTTAGGGATCCTCTCGGAAGGAGCGATCACAATATGGTGGAATTTAAAATACAGATGGAGGGTGAGGAAGTAAAATCAAAAACTAGTGTTTTGTGTTTAAACAAAGGAGATTACAATGGGATGAGAGAAGAACTAGCTAAGGTAGACTGGGAGCAAAGACTTTATGGTGGAACAGTTGAGGAACAGTGGAGAACCTTCCAAGCCATTTTTCACAGTGCTCAGCAAAGGTTTATACCAACAAAAAGGAAGGACGGTAGAAAGAGGGAAAATCGACCGTGGATATCTAAGGAAATAAGAGAGAGTATCAAATTGAAGGAAAAAGCATATAAAGTGGCAAAGATTGGTGGGAGACTAGAGGACTGGGAAATCTTTAGGGGGCAACAGAAAGCTATTAAAAAAGCTAAAAAGAAGAGTAAGATAGAGTATGAGAGTAAACTTGCTCAGAATATAAAAACAGACAGTAAACGTTTTTACAAATATATAAAACAAAAAAGAGTGGCTAAGGTAAATATTGGTCCTTTAGAGGATGAGAAGGGAGTTTTAATAATGGGAGATGAGGAAATGGCTGAGGAACTGAACAGGTTTTTTGGGCTGGTCTTCACAGTGGAAGACACAAATAACATGCCAGCGACTGATAGAAATGAGGCTATGACAGGTGAGGACCTTGAGAGGATTGTTATCACTAAGGAGGTAGTGATGGGCAAGCTAATGGGGCTAAAGGTAGACAAGTCTCCTGGCCCTGATGGAATGCATCCCAGAGTGCTAAAAGAGATGGTTAGGGAAATTGCAGATGCACTAATGATGATTTACCAAAATTCACTAGACTCTGGGGTGGTCCCGGTGGATTGGAAATTAGCAAACGTGACACCACTGTTTAAAAAAGGAAGTAGGCAGAGAGCAGGAAATTATAGGCCAGTGAGCTTGACTTTGGTAGTAGGGAAGATGCTTTTTGGGATCCTTAAGGGGGAGCAGCCCCAAGTCGTGGTCCACATAGGTACCAACGACATAGGTAGGAAGAGAGATGGGGATTTGAGACAGAAATTTAGGGAGCTAGGGTGGAAGCTGAGAGCTAGAACAAACAGTTGTTATTTCTGGGTTGTTACCCATGCCACGTGCTAGCGAAGTGAGAAATAAGGAGAGAGAGGAGTTGAACACGTGGCTACAGGGATGGTGCAGGAGGGAGAGTTTTGGTTTCCTGGATAATTGGGGCTCATGCTGGGGTAGGTGGGACTTCTACAAACAGGATGGTCTTCACCTGAACCAGAGGGGTACCAATATCCTGGGGGGTGGGGGGGGGGGGAGATTTGCTAGTGCTCTTCTGGGGGGTTTAAACTAATTCAGCAGGGGGATGGGAACCTAAATTGTAGTCCCAGTGTACAGGATGTTGAGAGTAGTGAGGTCAGGGATAGGGTTAAAAGTTCAAAAGAGGGCACCGGCAAGCAAGACGCTGGTTTGAAGTGTGTCTACTTCAACGCCAGGAGCATCCGGAAGAAGGTGGGTGAGCTTGCAGCATGGGTTGGTACCTGGGATCTCGATGTTGTGGCGATTTCGGAGACATGGGTAGAGCAGGGACAGGAATGGTTGTTGCAGGTTCCAGGATTTAGATGTTTCTGTAAGAACAAAGAAGATGGTAAAAGAGGGGGGGGGGGGGGGTGGCATTGTTAATCAAGGAAAGTATTACGGCGGTAGAAAGGACGTTTGAGGACTCGTCTACTGAGGTAGTATGGGCCGAGGTTAGGAACAGGAGAAGAGAGGTCACCCTGTTGGGAGTTGTCTATCGACCTCCAAATAGTTCCAGAGATGTAGAGGAAAGGATTGCAAAGATGATTCTCGACAGGAGCGAGAGTAACAGGGTAGTTGTTATGGGGGACTTTAACTTTCCAAATATTGACTGGAAATACTATAGTTCGAGTACTATAGATGGGTCAGTTTTTGTGCAGTGTGTGCAGGAGGGTTTTCTGACATAGTATGTAGACAGGCCAACAAGGGGCGAGGCCACATTGGATTTGGTACTGGGTAATGAACCCGGCCAGGTGTTAGATTTAGATGTAGGTGAGCACTTTGGTGATAGTGATCACAATTCGGTTATGTTTACTTTAGCAATGGGCAGGGATAGGTATATACCGCAAGGCAAGGATTATAGCTGGGGGAAAGGCAATTATGATGCTATTCGGCAAGATTTAGGATGTATAGGATGGGGAAGGAAACTGCAGGGGATGGGTACAATCGAAATGTGGAGCTTTTTCAAGGAACAGCTACTGCGTGTCCTTGATAAGTATGTACCTGTCAGGCAGGGAGGAAGTTGTCGAGCAAGGGAACCGTGGTTTACTAAGGAAGTTGAAGCACTTGTCAAGAGGAAGAAGGCGGCTTATGTTAGGATGAGACATGAAGGCTCAGTTAGGGCACTTAAGAGTTACAAGTTAGCCAGGAAGGACCTAAAGGGAGAGTTAAGAGCGAGGAGAGGACACGAAAAGTCGTTGGCGGATAGGATCAAGGAAAACCCTTAGGCTTTCTATAGGTATATCAGGAACAAAAGAATGACTAGAGTAAGATTCGGGCCAATCAAGGATAGTAGTGGAAAGTTGTGTGTGGAATCAGAGGAGATAGGGGAAGCGTTAAATGGATATTTTTCATCAGTGTTTACATTGGAGAAAGACAATGTTGTCGAGGAGAATACTCCGGTTCAGTCGACCAGGCTAGATGGAATTGAGGTTCACAAGGAGGAGGTGTTAACAATTTTGGAAAATGTAAAAATAGATAAGTCCCCTGGGCCAGATGGGATTTATCCTAGGATTCTCTGGGAAGCCAGGGAGGAGATTGCAGAGCCTTTGTCCTTGATCTTTATGTCGTCTTTGTTTGTCATTTTTATAAATGACCTGGAAGAGGGTGTAGAAGGATGGGTTAGTAAATTTGCAGATGACACGAAGGTCGGTGGAGTTGTGGATAGTGCTGAAGGATGTTATAGGATACAGAGGGACATAGATAAGCTGCAGAGCTGGGCTGAGAGGTGGCAGATGGAGTTTAATGCGGAAAAGTGTGAGGTGGTTCATTTTGGAAGGAGTAACAGGAATGCAGAGTACTGGGCTAATGGCAAGATTCTTGGTAATGTAGATGAACAGAGAGATCTCGGCATCCAGGTACATAAATCCCTGAAAGTTGCCACCCAGGTTAATAGGGCTGTTAAGAAGGCATATGGTGTGCTAGCCTTTATCAGTAGGGGGATTGAGTTTCGGAGCCACAAGGTCATGCTGCAGCTGTACATAACTCTGGTGCGGCCACTCCTGGAGTGCTGCGTGCAGTTCTGGTCACCACATTATAGGAAGGATGTGGAAGCTTTGGAAAGGGTTCAGAGGAGATTTACTAGGATGTTGCCTGGTATGGAGGGAAGATCTTACGAGGAAAGGCTCAGGGACTTGAGGTTGTTTTCGTTAGAGAGGAGAAGGCTGAGAGGTGACTTAATAGAGACATAAGATAGTCAGAGGGTTAGATAGGGCGGACAGTGAGAGTCTCTTTCCTCGGATGGTGATGACCAACACGAGGGGACATAGCTTTAAATTGAGGGGTGGTAGATATAGGACAGATGTCAGAGGCAGTTTCTTCACTCAGAGAGTAGTAGGGGTGTGGAACGCCCTGCCTGCAACAGTAGTAGACTCACCAACTTTAAGGGCATTTAAGTGGTCACTGGATAGACATATGGATGAAAATGGAATAGTGTAGGTCAGATAGGCTTCAGATGGTTTCACGGGTCGGCGCAACATCGAGGGCCGAAGGGCCCGTACTGCGCTGTAATGTTCTATGCTGGAATCTATCATCAAGGAAGAAATAGCGAGGCATCTGGATAGAAATTGTCCCATTGGGCAGACGCAGCATGGGTTCATAAAGGGCAGGTTGTGCCTAACTAATTTAGTGGAATTTTTTGAGACATTAGCAGTGCAGTAGATAACGGGGAGCCAATGGATGTGGTATATCTTGATTTCCAGAAAGCCCTTGACAAGGTGCCACACAAAAGGTTGCTGCATAAGATAAAGATGCATGGCATTAAGGGTAAAGTAGTAGCATGGATAGAAAATTGGTTAATTAATAGAAAGCAAAGAGTGGGGATTAATGGGTGTTTCTCTGGTTGGCAATTAGTAGCTAGTGGTGTCCCTCAGGGATCCGTGTTGAGCCCACAATTGTTCACAATTTACATAGATGATTTGGAGTTGGGGACCAAGGGCAATGTGTCCAAGTTTGCAGATGACACTAAGATGAGTGGTAAAGCGAAAAGTGCAGAGGGTACTGGAAGTCTGCAGAGGGATTTGGTTAGGTTAAGTGAATGGGCTAGGGTCTGGCAGATGGAATACAATGTTGACAAATGTGAGGTTATTGTGAGGACTTTAAACTTCTGAGTCGAGGGAAAGGGAAAGCGACAGGGAGTAGGGAGTTAAATGGAAGGATAAGCAGCAGGTTAGCATGTGTGCAGGTGGGTTTAAGTTCAAGGCAGACTAGGAATGAAGCAAAAAGGAAAGATAACTTAGGACATCTCATGATGTCCAATTTGTCTAATAATGATAAAGTCAGCATCAGGGCACTTTACCTGAATGCTCGTAGCATTCGTAACAAAGTTAATGAATTAACGGCACAAATCATCGCGAATGAATATGACTTGATAGCCATTACGGAGACATGGTTGCAGGATGGTCACGACTGGGAGTTAAATATCCAGGGGTACCAGACGTTTCGGAGGGATAGACAGGTATGTAAGGGAGGTGGAGTAGCACTAATAATCAAGGACGACATCAGGGTGGCATTGAGGGATGATATAGGTTCTATGGAGAATGAGGTTGAATCCATTTGGGTATAAATTAGAAATTCTAAGAAGAAAAAGACACTGATAGGCGTAGTCTATAGGCCACTAAATAATAGCATCACACTGGGACAGGCAGTAAATGAAGAGATAACTAATGCCTGTGAAAAGGGTACAGCAGTTATCATGGGAGATTTTAATCTGCATATAGATTGGTCAAATCAGCTCGGTCAGGGTAGCCTTGAAGAGGAGTTCGTTGAATGTATCTGGGATAGTTTTCTGGAACAATATGTAATGGAACCGACGAGAGCGCAAGCTATCCTAGATCTGGTCCTGTGTAATGAGGCAGGAATAATTAATGACCTCATCGTTAGGGATCCTCTTGGGAGGAGTGATCCAGCATGGTTGAATTTAGTATACAGATGGAGAGGGTGATGATAGAATCCAATACCAGGGTCCTATGCTTGAACAAAGGGGACTACGATAGAATGAGGAAGGACCTCGCTAAAGTAGACTGGAAACAAATATTTTATGGTAGGACAGTTGAGGAGCAGTGGAGTACTTTCAAAGAAATCTTTCATAGTGCTCAACAAAAGTATATTCCAGTGAGAAGGAAGAATTGTAAGAAAAGAGGTAATCTACCATGGGTGTCTAAGGAGTTACATGAGGCTGTCAAATTGAAAGAGAAGGCTTACAAAGTGGCCAAGATCAGCGGGAAACTCGAAGATTGGGAAAACTTTAAAGGTCAGCAGAAAGCCACGAAAAGAGCCATAAAGAAAAGTAAGATAGAACACGAAAAAAAACTGGCACAGAATATAAGGACAGATAGCAAAAGTTTTTATAATTATATAAAACTAAAAAGAGTGGCTAAAGTAAACATTGGTCCGTTAGAGGATGAGAGTGGTCATTTAGTTATGGGATATGATGAAATGGCAGAGGCATTGAACAAACATTTTGTATCGGTCTTCACAGTGGAGGACACTAATAACATTCCAGCAATTGACCGAGAGAAGAAGGTAGGTGAGGACCTGAAACCATTACTCTCACGAAAGAGCCAGTGTTGGGCAAGCTAATGGAGCTCAGGATAGATAAGTCTCCTGGCCCTGATGGAATGCATCCCAGGGTACTGAAAGAGATGGCTAGAGTAATAGCAGATGCACTGGCGGTAATTTTCCAAAATTCGCTGAACACTGGGGCAGTCCCAGAGGATTGGAAAACAGCAAATGTGACGCCACTGTTTAAAAAGGGAAGTAGACAAAAGATGGGGAATTATAGACCGGTTAGCTTAACCTCTGTCGTGGGGAAGATGCTTGAGTCTATTATCAAGAAAGAGATAGGAGGGCACCTCGATAGAAATTGTCCCATTGAACGGACGCAGCATGGATTCATGAAGGGCAGGTCATGCTTGACGAATCTCTTGGAATTCTATGAAGACATTTCGAGCAAGGTAGACAAAGGGGACCCAGTGGATGTGGTGTACTATTTCCAAAAGGCCTTTGACAAGGTACCGCACAAGAGACTGCTGCATAAGATGAGGATGCATGGCGTTAAGGGTAGAGTACTAGCATGGATAGAGGATTGGTTATCTAACAGGAAACAAATAGTGGGAATAAATGAGTCCTATTCTGGCTGGCAATCAGTGACGAGTGGTATGCCTCAGGGATCGGTGTTGGGACCACAATTATTTACAATTTATATAGACGATTTGGAGTTGGGAACTACGTGTAAGGTATCCAAGTTTGCAGATGACACGAAGGTGTGTGGCAGAGCAAAGTGTACTGAGGACTGTAAAACCTTACAGAGGAACATTGACACATTGAGTGAGTGGGCAAAGGTCTGGCAGATGGAGTATAATGTCAATAAGTGTGAAGTCATGCATTTTGGTAGGAGTAACAATAGGACGGATTATTACTTAAATGGTAAAAAGCTGCAGCATGCTGCTATGCAGAGGGACCTGGGTGTACTTGTGCATGAGTCACAGAAGGTTGGTCTGCAGGTGCAACAGGTAATTAGGAAGGCAAATGGAATTTTGTCCTTCATTGCGAAGGGGATTGAGTTTAAAAGTAGAGAGGTAATGTTGCAGTTGTACAAGGTGCTGGTGAGGCCACACCTGGAATACTGTGTGCAGTTTTGGTCTCCACACTTGAGAAAGGATGTGCTAGCACAAGAGGGGGTGCAGAGGAGGTTCACTAGGCTGATTCCAGAGTTGAGGGGGTTATCGTATGAGGAGAGGCTGAGTAGATTGGGATTATATTCACTAGAATTCAGAAGGTTGAGGGGGGATCTAATAGAAACATATACAATTTTGAAGGGAATGGATAAGATAGAAGTAGAAAGGATGTTTCCACTGGTAGGTGAAAGTAGGACAAGAGGGCATAGCCTCAGGATTAGGGGGGGCAGATTTAGGACTGAATCAAGGAGGAACTTCTTCACTCAGAGGGTGGTTAAAGTATGGAATTCCCTACCTAAATGAGTAGTAGACGCTACTTCGTTGAATATATTTAAAGATAGGGTAGATTTTTTTTGAAAAATAAAGGAATTACGGGATATGGCGAGAATGCAGGTAAGTGGTTCTGAGACCACGAAAAGATCACCATGATCTTCTAGAATGGCGGAGCAGGCTCGAAGGGCCGGATGGTCTACTTCTGCTCCTATTTCTTATGTTCTTATGTTATACATTTTGGTAGGAATAACAGCAAACTGGATTATTATTTAAACGAAAAAATATTAAAGCATGCCGCTGTGCAGAGAGACCTGGGTGTGCTAGTACATGAGTCACAGATAGTTGGTTTACAGGTGCAACAGGAGATTAAGAAGGCAAATGGAATTTTGTCCTTCATTGCTAGAGGGATGGAGTTTAAGACTCTGGAGGTTATGTTGCAATTGTATAAGGTGTTAGTGAGGCCACACCTGGAGTATTGTGTTCAGTTTTGGTCTCCTTACTTGAGAAAGGACGTACTGGCACTGGAGGGTGTGCAGAGGAGATTCACTAGGTTAATCCCAGAGCTGAAGGGGTTGGATTATGAGGAGAGGTTGAGTAGACTGGGACTGTACTCGTTGGAATTTAGAAAGATGAGGGGGGATCTTATAGAAACATTTAAAACGATGAAGGGAATAGATAGGATAGATGCGGGCAGGTTGTTTCCACTGGCGGGTGAAAGCAGAACTAGGGGACATAGCCTCAAAATAAGGGGAAGTAGATTTAGGACTGAGTTTAGGAGGAACATCTTCACCCAAAGGGTTGTGAATCTATGGAATTCCTTGCCCAGTGAAGCAGTTGAGGCTCCTTCATTAAATGTTTTTAAGGTAAAGATAGATAGTTTTTTGAAGAATAAAGGGATTAAGGGTTATGGTGTTCGGGCCGGAAAGTGGAGCTGAGTCCACAAAAGATCAGCCATGATCTCATTGAATGGCGGAGCAGGCTCGAGGGGCCAGATAGCCTACTCCTGCTCCTAGCTCTTATGTTCTTATGTCCTTAACATTTGGTCATACCCCCTCCAGTTGGACAGAAGTTTTCTTTTGACCCCTCCCGCCAATCTAGGACTTATTTGTTTGAATGCTGACCTTTCTATGTTTTTTGTTACTGAGTGGCGGTGGAATGGAATTCTAAAATTGTTATAACATTTTTGGTGTGCTGTTTGCATCATGCAGATTTCCAGTTTTCCCAGATGCAAAGAGGAGGTGATCCAGATGCTATCTTATGTACACTAAGTGTACACTCTGTCATGTGAGAGTGCCTTTAAGAAATGGGTGTTTATAAATGGGTGTGTATATAAATATCTGTAGTGAGAGTACCTTTAAGAAATGGGTGTTTATTACTGCAGTGATGTCAGAGTGGGTGGAGCTGGCCTGTCAGCTTTTTACTTTCGTTTTAGGCTGATTGCTGCAGGGTGTGTTTTACTTTCGTCTTCAGAGTTGGATAGCTGCAGTCACAGCCAGAAGGTGTATTAGAGTCGCTCTCTGTAACCTAAAGACTGTAAATCGATCCTGGTGGTTTAAAACTAATAACAGTAGTGACTTTAACCTGATGTGCTTCTGTTAAAAAGTGTTTTATGAAATGAAATGAAATGAAAATCGCTTATTGTCACGAGTAGGCTTCAATGAAGTTACTGTGAAAAGCCCCTAGTCGCCACATTCCGGCACCTGTCCGGGGAGGCCGGTACGGGAATCGAACCGTGCTGCTGGCCTGCTTGGTCTGCTTTAAAAGCCAGCGATTTAGCCTTGTGAGCTAAACCAGCCCCTTATGGATGTTAAAAGGAAAGGTTAAAGGATTAATTAGTGTTGTATTCTTTAGGGGTTGTATTTGAATTAATGGTTGCTAAGATGTTCACTGTATGTTTTTTAAAAAGGTTACCTTGAGTTCATAGAATAACCATTGTTTTACTTCAAAAAATACTTTCCCATTTCTGCTGTACCACACCTGTAGAGTGGGCCACACTCTATTAAAGGTTGTAGGTCAGGTGAACTCTTGACTCACTTTGGGGTTCTCTATACCCTGGCCCATAACAGGTCTGAATTTCAATCTATCTTCATTTTGTTCATCAGATGGATAAAAGCTGAGTAGGACTTGCCCTGCCCTGTCAGTGAAATGGCTGGTGGATGATGTCGGGGGTAAATTGTTGGCATGAAGCCAGCAGTGTTCCCTCATCAAATAGAAAATAATCAAGGTGTTATTCCAGCTGTTTTGCCAAATTGAAGTGGATTGGATTTGTTTATTCTCTCGTGCACTGAGGTACTGTGAAAAATATTGAACTATGTTGAGTTCAGACAGATCATTCCATACATGAAAAGAAAATACATAGGGAAAACATAAAATACACAATGTAAATACATAGACACTGACACTGACATTGGGTAAAGTCCTGAAAGATGTGCTGTTGGGTAATTTGGACATTCTGAATTCTCCCTCTGTGTACCCAACAAGTGCAGAATATGGCAACTAGGGGCTTTTCACAGTAACTTCATTGCAGTGTTAATGTAAGCCTACTTGTGACAAAAGATTATTAATAATATTGGCATACAGTAATGTAGTACTACTCAGTAGAGAAGATGTGTGAACAGATCAGTCGATAAGAGGGTTGTTTATAAGTCTGGTAACAGCAGGGAAGAAGCTGTTTTAGGAATCTGTTAGTGCGTGTTCTCAGACCTTTGTACCTCCTGCTCAGTGGGAGAAGTTGGAAGAATGAATAAGCCGGATGGGAGGGGTCTTTGATTATGGTGCACGCTTTTCCAAGGCAGTGGGAGGTATAGACAGAGTCTATATGGATGGGAGGCGGGTTTGTGTAATGGACTGGGCGGTGTTCACAAATCATCAACATATTATGGTTTGGAGATCTTCTAATGTGTGGGTCAGCTTCCTCCTGTGGCTTAGTGGTGTAGGTCATTGAACTGGGAAAACACAAACCTAGAGCAATGCTCTGGGGTCCTTGGCTCAAAT
This sequence comes from Scyliorhinus canicula, assembly GCF_902713615.1. NCBI lineage: Eukaryota > Metazoa > Chordata > Chondrichthyes > Carcharhiniformes > Scyliorhinidae > Scyliorhinus > Scyliorhinus canicula. The sequence continues at coordinate 70,049,339 of NC_052158.1, read as the reverse complement.
CCCATCATGGTAGATAGTTTCAAAAAACAATAATGTGTGGGTCAGCAGCAAACAGGACCTTGTGCATGATTGCCTGCTTAATTCTCATTTTTTCTAGTACCCTGCAAGAGATGTAGTATCTACTCTGGGAGCCTAGCTTGGAGTTCTTTCATAGCTTCCTGAAACATAGTGGAACAAGGCAGGTTGGTTGTCAGAACTCGGCCCCGGTTGAATCTGAGACAATGGAGAAAGCATCAGACACCTGAAGTCAGTTATCACGCTGTCTGATATGCCATAATGCAGCAGTTAAATAAGGCAGATAAATTCTTTACAACAGTTTCCACAACCCCTGTCTGCAAGCAGTGCCAAATCAGAAAACATCGCTTCATTTTTCTCCTAAAATTGCCAGGAATCACAAGCACGTGTTTTGCTTGAATGTCAAACTGCGTTGGCTCTAGGGAAGTGCATTGCCTGTTAGCAATGTCTTGATTTAGATGGATCCAGACAAGGATCTCTCTTTAACATTTAGCAAGATGCCACAGTAGTGTCCATAGTCAGAGTGTCAGTTTTGTGGCTGTGTGGTGTAGCCCGTACTTAGCCAGTGACAATGGCAAGTTTTGAATTGGGAGCTATACTGTGTTTTGTTTACTTATTCTTGGGATGTAAGCTGATGAAAAGATCACACCTGACTTATCATCTTCCCAAGCGTAGAATAATTTTCATAACAAGAGCCAACCAGATAGAGTGAGGTGTTACCAGGCCAAGTAAGGCAGTGAGCTTCTTTCCATAAAGCACATTAGTGAAGCAGTTGGGTTTAGCAAATCATTCAACAGCTCTCGCTGTCATTGTTGTGTGGTTCCAACTACCAGCGATCAGGTTCTGTCGAAAGGATGGCACAACGTGCCATGGTTGTATTTCCACTCTGATCCTCATGGCTGCTAGTCCAGTATTATGACCAATAGGCTGCAGAGCTTCACAGAATGTATACATCCAGGATAATTAATGTGAGTTTGGACGTATGAAGGTAGCATCCCTACTACAGTAGTCCCCCGTTATACCACGCTCCGCAATACCGCGGTTCGCGATATACGGCGGGGGGGGGCTTATGGACCCCAACTTACTCGAAACAGCCGGGTATTGTCAGCTTCCCTCTCCGTATCAAAGTGAGCCGGCCGCTGAAGTTCGCCACCTCTGCCGGAACAATTCACCAGCTTGACCCGGGACGAGCGGTGGGGCAGTGCAGGGGAGGAGGAGGGAATGTGGCGTGACCAGCACCGTCAGCAACGCAGAGGAATAGGCTGCCGATATGTGTGGATGTAGCTTGGGGTGGGAGGGTGGTGTAACGGAGCCAAGGTGGAGCCCTTGCACCCCGGGAGCGTGGGCGTGAAGCCCAAGTTGCCTTGGCCAAACAGGCGCGAGCACTCTTGCTGTCTGTATTGTACAGCATTCGGCCGAGTCCCCAGTCCTTCTGCCCTCAGACGAAAAGTGAGCCGGCCGCTGAAGTTGACACTGCCGGCTGATTGGACATTTCACATCGTGGATATCCGCGGCTTGGATGTAACGCGGGTGGCTGTCTTGGACCCCAACACCCGCGTTATAACGGGGGACTACTGTACCATGATTTGGCTGCAATGCTAATTCAGTCCTGAAAAGATTGACTGGGCTGTGGGACCTGAACTGTGTTTCCACCCAGCCCTCTGTCTCCAGAAGCCAATAATTTGCCTATTGATGGTGGCGGATAGGTGGGGGTGGTGGAGTTAAATATCATAGGTCCCAAAAGTCCTCCTGCACATTGCCCAAGCACTCATTGTTTATTCAACAACAGATTCAGATTGTTTCAGATTCCAGCCCCTGCGGTATTTTGCTATTTTATCCATTTATTGTTGATCTTGCCTGTTATGAGAGTGTCAGCAGTTTATTCCACCTAATTGAGTCTGATCCTGTTCTTCCCCAACATTTTCAGTTTGATCCACTTGATAATACTAGGCAGTGAGAGCGCGGTTGAGTTTTCTGGTACCTCATTACCTCCCCCCCACCCTCTATTGCAGTTTGGCAGCATTGAGGACAGTTACATCTTCTCCCATCACTAATGATGACTGACTAAACACTGCCTATTGAATTAGCTCCTTGTATCCTGTATGGCTTAGGGCAACAACACCTCCTCCACGATAGGTTCAATACGGGGGCCCCGCAAGGCTGCATACTTAGGCTGCGACTATACTCCTTGTACACACACGACTGTGTGGCAAAATTCGGCTCCAACTCCGTCTACAAGTTTGCTGATGACACAACCGTCGTGGGTTGGATCTCAAACAACGATGAGTCAGAATACAGGAGGGAGATCAAGAACCTAGTGGAGTGGTGGAACAAGAACAATCTCTCCCTCAATGTCAGCAAAACTAAAGAGTTGGCCATTGAGTTCAGGAAGCAAAGTACTGTACACACCTCTGTCAGCATCAACAGTGCTGAGATGGAGATGGTTGACAGCTTCAAATTCCTAGGTGTGCACATCACCAATCTGTCCTGGTCCACCCACGTCGACGCTATGACCAAGAAAACACAACAGCGCCTATACTTTCTCAGGAAAATAAGGAAATACAGCATGTCCACATTGATTCTTACCAACTTTTACAGATGCACCATAGAAAGCATCCTATCCTGGTTGCATCACAGCCTGGTATGGCAACTGCTCGGCCCAAGACCGTAAGAAACTACAGAGCCGTGAACACATCCCAGTCCATAACGCAAACCCGCCTCCCATCCATTGACTTTGTCTACATCTCCCACTGCCTTGGGAAAGCGGGCAGCATAATCAAAGACCCCTCCCACCCGGCTTATTCGCTCTTCCAACTTCTTCCATCGTGCAGGAAGTATAAAAGTCTGAGAATACCTGACTCCTAAATGACCCTCTTATGGACTCATCTGATCTCTTCACACATCTTCTCTACTGAGTAGTGCTACACTCTTGTATGCTTCACCCGATGCCTGTCAATGTATTTACATTGTGTATTTATGTTTTCCCTATGTTTTTTTTTCATGTATGAAATGATCTGTCTGGACTGCAAGCAGAACAATACTTTTACTGTACCTCGGTACTAGTGACCATAAACAAATCCAATCCTAGATGCTATGGCTTTGGAAAGGCACCTTGAATTTTTCCAGGGCTATTGATAATTATACAACATATTGAAGTTATGCTGATTAGGAGTGAACAACTTCAGGGTTAGATAATCCAGTAGAACTGAGATGGAGCCTGTGCATTAAACTCTCCAGAATAAGAATCAAACCCAGGCTCATCTGGTACATACAGTTTACTGCTGTGCAGGATGGTGTTTTCACTCAGTAAGCCAGTGGGTTGGGGAGGGGAAAAATTGTTTAAACAGTATTAACAGCAATGGGAATCATACTGATGCCTTGATATTTGCTTTTTGTATTTGCAGACACCAAGGTGCTGGACAAATCTGACCTGCAGGCAGCTCTGACTGAGAGACTTCAGAGTGAAAAATGTGACCTACAGCCGATCAGGTATGCACAGGAGTATCTCATAATGTCGTTTTCACAGTCACGTGTGTGTACGTGGTGTCTCAGGGTGGGGTAACGCAATTCTAAAGTTTTAAATCAGTGTTCCATGAAATGCCACTGAGCAGACACCATGACTTTGGTGGAGGACACACAACTCCGGGTTTATACTGATAGCAGTGTTTTCTTTCATATTTCAGTGTTGACAGCTTTAACAGTAATCTGTTCCTGATTGAAGCTTGACATTGTTATCCTTGTATTCAAATTCATTCATGGGCCTTAAGCCTCCTTATTTCTCTGGCCATCTCCAGCCCTTCCAAGAGTTCTGCATTCTTCCAATAGTGTCCACTTGCATGTCCCCGATTTCTTCTGAGCCATCACTTGTGTTTGTGCCTTTAAGGACGTAGGCCCTAAACTCTGGAATTCCATCCCTAACTCTCTGCCTCTCTCTGCACTAAGAGATTCCTTAAATTCTAGCTCTTTGTACAAGATTACCACCAACATGAATCACTATCAAGTCCTGTGGGTTAACATTGACCAGAAACTGAACTGGAATGGCCATGTGAATACTGTGGTTACAAGAGCAAATCAGAGGCTGGGCATGCTTCCGTGAGTAACTCCCCTCCTGACTCCAAGACTCATCCACCATCTACAAGGCACAAGTCAGGAGTGTAATAGAATACTCTCCACTTGCCTGGATGAGTGCAGCTCCAACAAAAGAATCTTGACACCATCCAGGACAAAGAGGCCCACTTGATTGGTACCCCATCCACCACCTTCAACATTCATTCTCTCTACCGCAGACACAGTGGCAGCAGTGTGTGCATCTATAAGATGCACTGCAGCAACTCACAAGGCTCCTGTGACAGCACTTTCCAAACCTGTGATCTCTACTACCTAGAAGGACAAGAACAGCAGATGCAGAGAAACTCCACCACTTGCAAGTTCCCCCCAAACTACACCCATCCTGATTTGGAACTATATTGCCATTCCTTCACTGTCACCGAGTTAAAATCTTAAAACTCTCTTCCTCTGAGTGTACCTACATGGACTTCAGCTGTTCAAGAAGGCAGTTCACCAACACCTCAAGGGCAATTAGGGATGGGCAACAAATACTGACCTGACCAGCAATGCCCACATTGCGTGAATAAATAAATAAAAACATTTCGGTCAAGTGTCCTAATATCTCTTTATTTGCTTGGTGTCAGGGTTTGTTTAATTATGCTTCTATAAAAATAAATAAGGGCAAGAGTTGGCCCATTGAGCCTGCTCCACCATTCAGTAACATCATGGTTACTCAACTCCTCTATTCCCTTAATTTTCTTACTACACAAAAATCTATCTATCTCTTCTGAATATACAGATTCTGGACAACCTAAGACGCACTTGGAAAATACAATCCCCCATCAGGCAATGCTCTCTGTCACATCAGGGGCGCAGCACACTGGTACCCTGCTCTTGGGGTCTGGGATTAACAGTGGAAACCGGCCTAGTCTGCCTCTCATCTCCTCCTTTGCAGCTCGGCAGAGAAATAAGCCCAGTCTTCAATTATTCTATTTACTGCCCCCAGCCACGAACCATGCTGATGTTAAATGCGAGGGAACATCAAAGGCAACATCAAACACAGATTTGCAGTGGTGTACTTTTTTTTGGTATAATGTGACGAACAGTGTGCAACCCAGTGACGAACAGTCCTGGTGCGAACAATTAATAAAGAATATTAATGAGCTTACCTGAAAGACAATAAAATACACATGGAAAAAGGACTATAATATACTATCACACTTGAGTATACCGATGCCTACACACATTTTACATGAAACTATCCCTTGATCCCCAACCACCTACGTTTATCTAAACTTTGAGACACCCTTTTTCCCAAACAACATCCAATTTTAAGTAATGCTCTGAGCTAAATCCAGCAAACAACAAGGTTAAGGTGGTGGCATCTGGGAAATAATCTTTAGGTTCAGTGAAAGGAGAAAAATGACTTTTTTTCGGGAGACTATATTTGCAACTGGATAAAACTTTGACGTTAGCTCTCTCCCTTTTCCTTTAGTTAGTTCTATAGTTATACTATTTCTTTCCTTTTGGCGTTGTTCACCTCATGGAGTTGGCTTTTGGCGGGTATGTGTCCATTTCCTTTTCTCACTTTGTAGTTACCACCTCTGTAGCTCCATTGTTTTCTCTAATCACATATGTAAATTACTTGATTTCCACTGATAGGTGAATTTGTATCTCGTCGTTTCTCCAGATGTCTCTCGATTCAACTCCCTGTTTTACTTTGTTTTTTTACTTATTTTAATGTTACTTTCCCCCACAACCCCCCCCCCAACCCCCCCCCCCCCCCCCCCCCCACCCCCACCCCCACCCCACCCAACCCCAACCCACCACCAGACCCCCAAATCCTTGGTACACATCCGGTCCTGAGCTTCCCGGGAGTACAAGGTCCGGTACCTGTACTCAGTGAGCATCCACAGCTCTCTGGGGTAGAGAATTCCAAAGACTTACAACTCTTAAGTGAAGAAATTTCTTCTCATTCTCAGTCAGAAATGGCCAAGCTCTTACTCTGAGACTGTGACCCCTCAGTCTCTCCAACAGGGGATATGTCCTCTCGGTACTTAATCTTTCAAGCCTCAGAAGAATTTTGCATGTTTTAATGAGATCATCTCAATCTTCCAAATGCTAAACCCAGTCTACTCAATCTCTCCTGGGAGTAAACCCTCATCTCAGGAATCAGTCTAATGAGCCTCTCTTGCATGTCCCTGAGGGTAAATCTGCCTTTCTTTAGGTAAGCACACCAAAATTATACCCAGGCTTGCAATGTGTGAGACCTTCTTTATCCTTGTATTCCAATCCCTTTGTTTAAAAAAAAGCTCACATAACCATTTGTTTTCCTAATAGTTTGCTGTACTTGCATGTTGACTTTGTGCTTTATCTACAATGACATCCTGATCCCCCTGAATACCAGCATTTTCCCATTCTCACCATTTACTAACTACTACACTTTTCTATTTTTCCTACCAAAGTGCATGATTTGTATTTTTTTATATTCCATCTGTCGCCTTCTTGTCCATCACTTAACCTGCCGAATATCCCGTTGCAGCTTAGAACATCGGACAGTACAGGTTCTTCAGCCCACGATGTTGTGCCGACCATTTATCCTAATCTAAGATCAATGTAACCTACACCCCTTCAATTTACTGCTGTCCATGTGCCTGTCTAAGAGATGCTTAAATGTTCCTAATTACTCTGACTCTCACCAGCTCTGCTGGCAGTGCATTCCACACACCTACCACTCTCTGTGTAAAGAACCTACCTCTGACATCTCTCCTATACCTTCCTCCAATTGCCTTAAAATTAAAATTATGTCCCTTCGTGACAGCCATTTCCACCCTGGGGAAAAGTCTCTGGCTATCCACTCTATTCATGCCTGTCATCACCTTGTACACCTCTATCAAGTCACCTCTCTGCCTTCTTCGCTCCAGTGAGAAAAGCCCTAGCTCCCTCAACCTTTCTTCATAAGACATGCCCTTCAGTCCAGGCTGCATCTTGATAAATCCCCTCTGTACCCTCTCCAAAGCATCCACATCCTTCCTATAATGAGGCAACCAGAACTGACAATATTCCAAGTGTGGTCTAACAAGAATTTTATAAAGCTGCAGCAAAGCCTCGCGGCTCTTAAACTCAATCCCCCTGTTAATGAAAGCCAACACATCATACGCCTTCTTAACAACCCTATCAACCTGGGTGGAAATTTTGAGGGATCTATATACATGGACCCCAAGATCCCTCTGTTCCTCCACACTTCCAAGAATCCTGCCTTTAACCCTGTATTAAGCATTCACATTTGACCTTCCAAAATGAATCACTTCACATTGGGTGACTATCTGTGTGGCGTTTACACATTCTCCCAATGTCTGCGTGGGCTTCTTCCAGGTGCTCCAGTTTCCTCCCACATTCCAAAGATGTGCAGGTTAGGTGGATTGGCCAGAGTCAATGGGCGGGGAAATGTACTTGGGTAGAGTGCCCTTTTGGAGGGTTGGTGCAGCCTGATGGGGCGAATGGCCCCCTTCTACACTAGGGATTCTACGGAAATTTAGCATTTTGTGTTTGTCCTGATGCGTGCAAGATGAAAAACTTCAGCACCATGTCTCTCTTTAGCAGTGTTTATGTTTTGTATTCCAAAACAACTCTTTCTAATCTCCCTGTTTGATATTTTGCCAGTTCAATTTATTAGCTGCACTTTAGAGGGTGAACAGATACAAGGAGCCAATTTATCTTCCAGCGTCTACTTTTAGGATATATGTTGACTTAAGGCTGGTGTTTTGAATGATTTCTGAGTATGGCAACCGTAATCATTTTTCAAATGTATCGGCGCCAGTCAGCTCATACTGAGGACTATGCTTCCTTCATTTGCTGCTCAAAAGCTTTCTCACATTATACGGAGAATTCCATAGTTTGTTTCAAAAAAGAATCTCCTTGTGTGTGTGGATTTGGGGCGGGGGGCATGTAGTGTTCTGATTACTCCTCTCTTGTAGCTTTTGTTTTTTGTTCTGCTCTCTGCAGAGGGTGGGATAGAATTGAATGGAAGAAAGAATATGTCTTTCTCCGGACAATTATTAAACATTCAAAAGAAAGCAATGATTTTTGAAGCCAACTTCTTGCCTCGCCTGTGTTTTGTTGACAGAATAATGTTACAATGCAGAACAATTCTATTATTGGGGCGGCACGGTGGCACTGCTGCCTCACAGCGCCAGGGAGCCGGGTTAGATTCCAGCCTTGGGTGACTGTGTGGAGTTTGCACACACACCCTGTGAATGTTTGGGTTTCCTCCGTGTGCTCCAGTTTCCTCCCACAGTCAAAGGATAGGTTAGGTGGATTGGCCATGCTAAATTGCCCCTTCGTGTCCAAGGATGTGTAGCTTATGTGGGGTAACGGGGATAAGGTGGGGGAGTAGGCCTCGGTAGGGTGCTCTTTCAGAAGGTCGGTGCAGACTCAATTGGCTGAATGGCCTCCTTCTGCACTGTAGGAATTCTACAGATCTATTCTGTGAACAAAAAGGTGGAGAAAAATTAGCCCAATGTTAACTTCACCTGTGAAATAGCCATTCTGTTTCATCATAACTGGGTAATAAAGGAGAGAGAAGGGGATAAACATAAAACCTACCATTAGGAGGAATGTGAATGGAGGGTTAAGCGTGACACTAGGAGATGATGCAGTTTGACCAAGCTTTTGATCACTAATCCTAATGGCGCTCAATGTCAAATTTTGTTGGTTTATAATCCTGTAAAGCACCTTAGGCTGTTTTATGTTGTTAAAAGCAACTTATTGTTGTCATATAATAACACCAATGAGTTTCATTGGTTTCCTTAAAGAAACAAAACTTGTGGATATTCTTTCGGATAACTTTCCTTCACCTAGTGATTCCTTAAATGGGTTTTACTGCACCGGTGTTTTATTAAGTCATTGTTTGTCTAGTTTGTAAGCAGGATGTATCTGAAATCCACTCTTGGACTACAAAAGTCTTGACTGTTATTGCTGATACTTTGTATTTTCTTTCTCCGTATGTTAGTCCAGTCTTGAATGGGATGCAGAACGAAATGCTGCTGCAAAAAGGCACCCAGGCCAGGGTCCGGCAACAAGATGAGCTGATGGAGCTTCATAAAAGTCACAGAGATGTAGGTATCAGTGCCAAATGGGGATGCTTCCCTACAGTGCCTCCCAGTTCTGCTCTGTTTTGCTGCTTGGCGAGATTGAATTGCTGACTCTTCAGTAGATGTGGAGGGTCAGTGACCCAAGCTGTTCACACCGACACTCCCTATTCCCATGAGTTTTATTGTGGTTCTCCACCCCACTTGAAGCCCTCCTGGTATATTCTGTCATTGGACTGTTGCTTGTTGGTGGGAAATTTTCTGTGTTCCTCTTTGGACTGTTGCAGGAGTGCAGTTCAATGGGTGCAAGCCCGCCTTTGGTGTTTCTGCAAGAATTTGTCCATTCTTAATGTGCATGATTCCCAACTATGCATTGAAAGGTTATGGATGTGAGAGCATCAGAAGCCAATCCTGCCTTCACCTGATGCTTTCTCACAACACCGCAAAGGCCAATGATCTGGTGCTGGAACCTTATTTGATTTTACCACCCTGCTTATCCCTCCCTCATCCAACGCCATTGCAGCCAATTGCAGTGCCTGTACTGACCCCTGGCTGTGCCTAGTTCAGGAAAAATCCCTATCTGTGTTCCACAGTTCTTCAGCATCCAAAATTGGCAGAAATGTGCAGATTCCGGTTTATAATGAATTTTTCTGTGAGTCGTGCTGAGACACAAAATCAGGACTCTCGCGAGCTGTGGTCAGGTCACCTAGTGGTGTCCATGATAGATAGGCAGGAGCATCTTGAACAGAGTTCCTTGTCTTTCTGTTTATAGGTTGTGGTATTGGAGAGAGGGTGGGTGTTGGGTTGCTGTGCCCATGGACTGTATGTGTTGGTGTCTTCGGGGTGGAGAGAAAAAGTTAGGCTATATCTTCACAAGTTACGGGTTTGGCCTCAGTTGGAACATTGTCCAATTGTCGGCAACACACTTAGGCCTTACAGAGGGTGCAAAGGGCTTCACTAGAAAGGCATCAGGGATGATGGGATTTCCATGAAGAAACTGGAGAAGGTGGAGCAGAGAAGGTTAAGGAGAGTTTTAATGGAAGTGTTAAAATGCATGAAGGGTTTTAATTGAAAAAGTAAAGTGAACCTTTCCCCTGGAAGGAGGGTCAGTAATCAGAGGAAGAAGATTTAATATATGTGGCAAAAGAACCAGTGGGGAGATGAGAATTTTTGTTGTGTCATGATCTGAAATACACTGCCTGAAAGAGTGCAGGAAGCAGATTCAGTGGTAATTTTTGAAGTGGATAGATAATTGAAAAGAAAAGAAAACTTGGGAAAGAGTTGGGGTGTGTAACTAATTGGATAGTTTTTTTTTAAGGAGCCAACATGGATGTGATGAGCTGAATACTGGTTTCCTGTGTTCTACGAATCTATATTTGGATGATTCTAGTTTTCGCATGCATTTACTGTCACGTTGTGTTCAAGCTCACTGGTTTTTACTTTCCAATGAGGAACTTCTGTGTCAGAAACAAAAGGTACAAGAATGGCAAAATGCATGTGGGACTTTGTTGGTATAACATACAAGGAATCAGCCTACAGCAGGGGTTCCAAACTGGGGCCCATAAAGGGTCTCCAGGGGATCAGCAAACTGGCAGCCACCTCATGACAGACAAACACCAATTCAAAAGGAGCAACGACCAATTTTGAAAATAACCACAACAATTGGAGCAAGGCCCCTCGGAACACACTATGCTGATAGGTTGATTAGGCGGCCTATAAGCAAGCAGTGCAGCGAGAGGTTTTTCTCTGATTGGCAGGTTTGATTTACTGGGTCGTCAACAGCAAAGATTGATCCTAATAATGCAACCAGAGGCAAAAATTAGCAATGAAAGGCTGTGAGGCGGTGGGAGGGTGGGGGGGATATTTGGGGCTCAGAGCGGTGCTTGTGAGAGAGTGGGGGGGGGGGGGGGGGGGCGCCTCAGAGGCCCTGTGTGAGAGAGGAGTGAGTATTTGTGGGCGAGAGAGGGGGAATGGGTGAGTGAGAGAAAGAGATGTGTGTCCGATATGAAGATCCCTTCCAGCATCATTCCTCCCAATAAAATTGACAAAAGGTAGACTTGAGAACTTTTTAATTATTACCAGATTTCCCACACCTAAAGTTGGTACTACTTTCAGCGGTTCATGTTAAAGGGCCATGGGAGGGTTGCTTGGCCAGGGGTTAATGTGAGTGGGGCCATGTAGCTGGTGAATGTCCTTGTGACTGTGTCTCTTTGTAATTCCTAAAATATGCATTGATATAACCAGAAAAGACATTTGATTTCTGTGTTTGCATATATTTCGCGGTAAGAAAAGGGGCATTGACATTATGAGACTACTTAGGGTTTCCTATGCTCGTGGAGGGGCCTCGAGGGGTTCCGCGGCTCGAAACGTTTGGGAAAACGTGGCCTACAGGAATGTCGATTCCTAAAACCTAAATAGTCAGCAGATTTTATATTTGTTCCTTGGAAGTGAGAGTTATTGGAAATGCCAACATTTCTTGCCCATCTCTGTTGCCTTTAAGTAGGGGGTGGTGAGTCGACTATCACCGAGCAGCTTGCGTGGCCATTTCAGAGCGCAGTTAAGAATCATCCACATTGCTGTGGGTCTGGAGTCACGTAGGCCAAACCAGGTCAATTAGGCTCTCACCCCAAATCCCCACACAGTGCAAAAGGCAAAATGGTTGTGGCATTTATTTATGGCGGCAGCTGCCTTAGGCCAGATACGCAAGAGTGCCTTTAATTAGCGAGTGGTGATGGTAGGCCTGTGCTGTTCACTTATTTCACAGAAAGTTAACACACTGAAACAGGGGAGATGATGGCATACTGGTCATGGTCACTGGACTAGTAATCCAGATGCCCAAGCTAACATTCTGGGGCAAATTTTCAAATTGCACCATGGCAGCGAGTGGAATTTAAATTCAATTAACAAGTCTGGAATACAAAGATTCATCTCAGTGAAGGTTGAAACTATCATCGATCATTTTAGAAATTCATCTGTTGCACTAATGTCCTTACTGTGTCTGGCCTACATGTGACTTCAGACCCACAGCAATGTGGTTGACTCTTAACTGCCCCTGAAATGGGATGGCCTCATCCTATGAATGGATTTTTAAAAAATGCCATTGTAGAATCTTAAGATAACACAGAGACAGCTCATTCGGCTCATTAGAGCTGTGCTGGTATTCTACCCAACTTAAATCATTGTTATCCCATTGCCTTGATCACTGCTTAATATTCCCTTTATTAAATAACTACTTAATTCTACTTCAAAAGAATGGACTGTGCTTCAACAACAGGTTGCGATCCAAATTTGCACTCTAACTAGGTCATAACTATAATGAATTTTTTGATATTAAATTTGTTCCCTTCTTTAACTGTTAAGACGGTCAGTCAAAATTGTCCGTCACTGCTTGCCTTATAACTCTTCGCAATCCCGATGGTGTTAGATCCAAAAGTTCACTATTTAAACTAAAGGGCAGCATGGTAGCATAGTGGTTAGCACAGTTGTTTCATAGCTCCAGGGTCCCAGGTTCGATTCCCAGCTTTGGTCACTCTGTGCGGAGTCTGCACGTTCTCCCTGTGTCTGCGTGGGTTTTTTCCGGGTGCTCCGGTTTTCTCCCATAGTCCAAAGATGTGCGGGTTAGGTGAATTGGCCATGCTAAATTACCCTTAGTGTCCAAAAAATGTTAAGTGGCGGTTACTGGGCTACGGGGATAGGGTAGATACGTGGGCTTCAGTAGGGTGCTCTTTGTAAGGGCCGGTGCAGACTCGATGGGCCGAATGGCCTCCTGTACTGTAAATTCTATTATTCTAAACAGAGAACTTCTTTAATTTGTTGCTTCATTTACATCAGTCAAATGTATCTGAAGGAATTACGTATCAATGGTTGGATTTATTTATATGGTTTAAAATTTGTGTGTGGTTGAAGCTTTGGTTTTGCACTTTGTGCAGTTTTATGACAATATTTTTCCTCTTTTCTCTCTTGCCCAGCTTGCACAAAGCATGGTTGAACTCAATAGAAGACTACAGCATAAGGACCGAGAGATCTTGACTAATGAGGCCAAGTAAGTTAGTGGGCTGCTCAGACGCTAGTTCTTTTTAGAGTGAAGAGGGAATGGTTATAATGCCATCTGCTTGAATTTGGGAACATTTTGCATTGAACAACATGACACAAATGGGTCATTGAGCCTCATAATTTATAACCATGGTTAAGTTTTTGATGACGTTAAATTTGTTTCCTCATGTAACTGTTTTAGTGGCCAGTCTAAATTGTCTGTCACTTTTTACCTGGTGGTGATATGGGCTGGACACCGCTGCACAGGGAAAATCCAACAAACAGACTGCCTGTAACTTTTGCACCCTAGGTCCGTGTTTCATGTAATGTGAAGTATAAGAAGGTGCAGTCCCTGTTTTATTATTTAAGGGGGTTGCTGCTCAAATTCTGGCTTCAACTTCAGGGCCTCCTGATTTTTGGCCATCTGGTGTAGACAGGGGTAATTGAGTCTCAGGATCTGCTTCTGGACTGGGCATGGCCAAGGTGACCATACATGGCCCAGGGATTTTGGCTGCCTGCCTCTCTTCCATGGCCTTGTTCACAAACAGGTGGCCCTGAAGATGGACCGTCCACTAATATGCAAGATCCATTCCGTGACTAGTGGACACCGAAGGAGTTAGTGTTTTGTTGACACCAGGAATTGTGTTATTTTTAGTTCAAAGTATTACTTTGAAGTAATTTTTAAAAACTAAATGGAACAAGAATCTGAAAACTTTGGCCTGTTCATTGCTCCTGCAAAATGTCGACAGCTTATGGGCTGTCTTTTCCCTTCTGAGCTTTCAATTCAAAAGCTGATTGAGGTGAAAAAAGAAAATCACCATCTTTGAACGTGTATTCCTAAAACCCACTGTTTTTAACGAAAATATGAGTTTACTCTGCGCTCAACCCTTTGCATTTAATCTTGTAGCTATGTTCCCCTCATTCTAAATCCTTCAATCCCTACATGTATCTGTTTACCCTGCCCTTTTCCTTCATTATTTTAAATATCTGTAAAAATCAAAAGGAACTTTTTCAAATCATCCCTTAATCTCCTTGGTTGTAACAAAAACAGGCACAATCTTTCACAACGCCCTGTAAATTTACACATCCTCAAATAAAGTAGCTTCCTCTGAATATTTGTTGAATCATCTCGGTTCCCTCCATATTGTGCTGGAAAGCACTGTGTAAACTGCAAGCAAAATAAAAGGAGCTCTGAAAAAGCGGACACTCACGATGCCAGTGAGATATTTTTGATCTGTCATGGATTGCAAATAATAATAATTCTGTTAGCTCTACTCCGTATTTGATGACTGCTTCACCTACATTGCCTTGAAAAGGTTTAAATTTATTTCTGCTGGTACTTGTCAGAGTCACTCGCACCGACATTGACAGACAGGATTTTGTAAATGGAGAGATGCGAAGACTATTGCAATCCGGTATTAAGGGCCACAGGCAGGACGGAATACAGAGATGTGCTTTGAAGTTAAATGTGTTATGAGATAGGAGGAATGCATGTATTATCTAGCCCCACTATTCCGCAGGTGGTACCATTAATTTAAAAGTTTAATTTACTCACCAAAATAGCCATTATTTACCTTCTCTTTTGTTACCCAGAATAAATGAGCATTAAACTTCTTAGTTTATTATAAAACAAAACGTCTTTATAAAAGTTGCAACTATTGGTTAACAATGGCAATCTTCTAGTGTTACTATCTATCTCTTCCTAAAAATGTCCCCCAGCATACTTGCACACAGATACACAAAGGACAAACAGTCTCTGTGGAAATGGGCCATAGAGAATAGACATTATAAAATAAAGGATAGATTTAACAGGGTCTCAATACTGTCAATCTGGAGTTCCCTTGTGTGAAGACCAGGCGAATGTCTGGAAGTTCTCACCAATGGGAATTTGGCACAGAGGAGAATAAAGAGCTGGATCAATTCTTCTTGTCTCAGCCTTGCAAGTCTAGATGAGGTGTGGCGGCACGGTAGCACAGTGGTTAGCACTGTTGTTTCACCGCCAGAGACCCAAGTTTGATTTCCGGTTTGTCTGTGCAGAGTCTACACGTTCACCCTGTGTCTGCGTGGGTTTCCTACGGGCACTCCGGTTTCCTCCTACAAGTCTCAAAAGAAGTGCTTGTTGGGTGAATTGGACATTCTGAATTCTCCTTCTGTGTACTCGAACAGATGCTGGACTGTGGCGACGAGGAGATTTTCACAGTAACTTCATTGCAGTGTTAATGTAAGCCGACACTAATAAGGATTATTATTATGAATTCATTGCAGCATATTGACAACCACACAATTTCAGGCAAGGCAGAGAGAAAGGGAATCCAGTAGAATAGCCTTCCTTTTTCTGCTTATTCCCCAACAAGACAGCCTTCACAATCAGCAGGTTCAAAACTTAAACATTCTCTCTGTGATTTTTTTCAGGAAGTCTTTGTCTTTCAGTTTTTCCCCCCATCAATTAAAATGATTGCAATTCAAATCAAACAAACAATCTTCTCAAGTACCATGCAGGTTAGGTGACTTCTTGGAAAAAAATTAGGCTTGCTCCCAGTCCAAGGTGAATATATAACGTTTTAAAAAAAACTCCAGGTCAGCATCCAAGGGTTCAGATAATGCAGTCTCCCTCCATGCTTCACATTTTGGCTTTGAAAGGTATGACTTTCCCAATAAATGTGATAACTCTGTTATTAACATCTTTTTGATTACGTTAAGGCGAGTTGTGTTAATGGAAATAAGTGAATTTGATCATTACAATTGTTCTGTTATTTCACCAAACTCTGAAATATGGCACCTTAATGACTCATATTAAGCCTTGCCTCATTGAATGATAATCAGCTTGACTGGCGAATTAGGTGCTATCCCACTTTTTGATGGGAGAGCATTTGTTCTCGAGATTTGAGTTGGAGGACAAGGTGCAGATAAACATTCTAAGCCTGTTGGATTAGCAGATCAGTTAACATGATGGAGCCATTGCGGAAACTGTGTGTCGTTTCCAGAGATTCAGCTGAAACACAGTATGTTGAGACTGCTTTGCTCCAATAAGAACATACAGGAAGTTAAAACGTAAAGTTATACTAACTGTAACAATTATTATTTTATATAGCTAATCTTTTTCCACATTGACACCTTGCTTAATGTTGCTTAATTGCTTTTACATGTATTTTAACTTGCTTGTCTGTGGTCTGTGGCGGTTTTGAGAAGTTCAGAGGCAATCTTTCTTTTAATTTAAAAAAGAGAATTCCCATTAATTGTCAATTTAGCATGGCCAATCCATTTACCCGGCATATCTTTGGGTTGTGGGGGGGTCAAACACGGGGAGAATGTGCAAACTCCACATGGGCAGTGACCCAGGGCCGGAATCGAACCTGGGTCATTGGTGCTATGAGGCAACAGTGCTAACCACTGCGCCGCCATGCCACCCCTGTTCAGAGGCAATCCTGTGGGACGTTTAATCCAATAAATAATGGAATAATTTTGAGATCAAGTACGATGGAGGGGTGTTTGATAGTGCAACACTATTATCGAGCCAATTTACCTTGCACGATACACCTTTTAGGCAGAGCAATTTTAGACTCAAAGTATAGATGTTTTGGTCTTTCAAATTACAGTCAAATTGCTCTTAAGTGCTGAGTTCATACAAGCTACTAATTAAAATGCCAGGAAAATTCATACGGATGCAACATGACTACGGTACATGTAGTCTGCTTGCAGTACCTTCTGTTCCTAGACAGTCTTTTCATGGCATAGAAAATTTATTTGACCACGTGAGTGTGACAGACATGATGTGAATGCTGGATGTACCATTTGTATGATGGAGAAACTGCACTGGCTCATTAGATTGCATCTTTCATCATTTCATTTTGCCCAATAGATTGAGAATAACAACAGTTTCTGTTAGTATTGTCAATGCCTCTGGTGTAATCTGACCAACTAAAGTATAGAACTATAGGTGACCTCTTGTGGTTTTGTCCATTAATTTGCATTAAAAATATAATTGTGATCCATCTACTTCTTCAGACGTGATCTCTGTAAACTATGCAAGTAAAGCCTGTACTTTGTATTCTGACGGTTGCAGAATGGTAGAGTACCACAAGCGAATTAAGAAGCTGGAGGTTGAATGTCGGGAGCTGCACACTAACCTGCAGGAAATGGAGCGAGCCAATCACGCACTGAAGAATGAATACAACACTCTCCACGTTACCTTCAGCAACCTCGAGGAACGGCTGCAGAAAATGGCTGATGAGAACCGTCACGTAATCACACGGTGGATGAGTGAGAAAACACAGGACGCAAGCAGGCTGAATACGGAGAATGAGAAAGACTCTAGGTAAATGCTGAGGTTCAATTGTGATTTGATTTGCTACTGTTGTGTAAAAGGTGAAATCGTAACAGTGGGGATAAAAGCAAGTGCTTTAGTTTCTTCATCTTACTTCATCTCTCTCCCAGTCTAGTGATGGAATCACTGCATTTTCATAAGTTCATAAGATAGAGGAACAGAATAAGGCCATTTGGCCCATCGAGTCTGCACCGTCATTCGATCATGGCCTAGCCTTAACTCCTGTCCTGCCCATTCTCCATAACCCTTCAACCCATTACCAATAAAAAATTTGTCTAACTCTTCCTTAAATTTACTCACTGTCCCTGCATCCACACCACACTCTGAGTAGCAAATTCCATAGATTTGTAACCCTTTGGAAAAAATATTTTCTCAACTCTAAAATTTGCTACCTCTTATCCGAAGTCTATGACCTCTCGTTTTAGAATGCTCTACAAGAGGAAGCATCCCTTCCACGTCTACTTTATCCATATCTTTTATCTTGTATACCTCAATTTGATCTCCCCTCATCTTCTAAACTCTAGAGAATAGGCCTACATTGTCAACTCTCTCTTCATATGACAAACCCTTCATCTTTGGAATCAACCTAGTGATGAGTCAAATGCTTCAAAATCTTGTTTCTTCCCATTCTTCAAAGATACAGTCCTTCCATCCCTCACACAAACCCAACTATTTCCTTTTCTGTCGATACACCCGCCTTAATTCTCAACATGTCTTACCTCTTGGTCTCGCCATCTCTTCCATTGCTAAAGTTGCATGCAGAATGCTTACTTTCTTCTGCTATAAAATGAAACGTGAAATATCCATTCAGCGGCCTTTAACTCGACAAAGTACAAGTCTGTTCAAGGTTTGATTCCTACTCTCAGTTCTTATACTTCTCATATACTCCTGAATGGGGTACAGGAAAACAAACCATTTTTAGAGTGAGATGAAATAATGGTATGTACATCAGCTTGGCTTATTGAGCAAGGTGCATGTTTCTGCAACAGTAAATTCTGTGTAATCTCACAGTTAAAATAATCTTTATTGTCACAAGTATGAAGTTACTGTGAAAAGTCCCTAGTCGCCACATCCTGGCGCCTGTTCGGGTACACAAAGGAAGATTTCAGAATGTCCAAATTAACCTAACCAGCATGTCTTTCGGGACTTGTGAGCGGAAACCAGAGCACCCGGAGGAAACCCACAAGGATACAAGGATAATGTGCAGACTTCGCACAGACAATGACCCAAGCCGTTAATCGAACCTGCGACTCTGGCGCTGTGAAGCAACAGTACTAACCACCGTGGATAGTTCTTCTATCAACCGTTGTTTCACTTCATCGCATACAAAGACATGTACGGAAACAGTAATGTGGTTGAGTTAGGAAATGTGTGCTTGTAATGTTTTCTTTGTAAATAAATGTAAGACTGAGTAAAGAATGACACCAATATCCAAATGACACAAATATCAACCATACCTTCCAATCTTTGTCAATAATTAATGCCATGACAGTCAGTCTCCTTAGAACATGGCTTTTGTGCTCATTGTTTACAGCAATTAGCTGCTTTGCATGCACTTTCTTCTGTCTGAATCCTCTTTCCCAAAGCTATTTGGATGATATTCTTTACTCAATTTTACACTTATTTACAGAGCAACCATGACGAGCATTTACCTCCTAAACTCAACCACATTAATTGATTGATTGATAGATATTTATTGTCGCATGTAGCGAAGTACAGTGAAAAGTATTTTTCTGCGGCCAAGGGAACGTACACAGTACATACATAGTAGACAAAAGAATAATTGACAAGAGTATACGACAAATAGTGATTGGTTACAATGTGAAACATGGGCCAAACAAGAGCAGCATAGGGCGTTGTGAATAGTGTTCGTATAGAGAACAGATAAGTCCAAGGGAGAGTCATTGAGGAGTCTGGCAGCTGTGCGGGAAAAAGCTGTTCCTATGTCTGGATGTCCGTCCATACATCAGTGTCCATACATCTCTCGTATGTGATCAAGTGAAACCACAATCCGTGTCCTTGGCCTGCATATAATTAACACAATTGTTATATAATTAGCTCCAAATCCTATTCTAAATGACACTTTCCCAGGGTCTCAGATTGCATCTCAGGGCAGCACAGTGTTAACACTGAGCACTGTTGGTTTGCAGTACCAGGGACCTGGGTTCAATTTGTTTTTTCTTTATTTGACCATGGGACCTTGGCATCGTTGGCTGGGTCAACATTTATTGCCCATCCCAGAGGGCATTTTAAGAGTCACCCTCATTGCTGTGGATCTGAAGTTGCATGCAGACCAGACGGGTAAGGATCCCTAAAGGGCATTAGTAAACCAGATGGGTTTTTACAAGTATCGGCAATGGTTTCATGGTGATCATTAGACTTGATTCCAAACTTTTATTGAATTCAAATTCCATCATCTGCCCTGGTGGGATTCAAACCCAGGTTCCCAGAGCATTACCCTGTGTCTCTGGATTACTAGTCCATTGAAGATACCACTACGCCATTGCCTCCCCACAATTCCAACCTTGGGTGACTATGTGGAGTTTACATGTTCTCCCCGTTTCTGAGTGGATTCCTTCCGGGTGCCTCAGTTTCCATAGTCAAAAGATGCCCAGGTTAGTTGGTTTGGTCATGTTAAATGGCCCCTTAGTGTCCAACGGTTAGGTTGGTTACGACGATAGGGTGGAGAAGTGGGCCTAAGTAGGGTACTCTGTCAGAGGGTTAGTACGGACTCAATGGACTGAATGACCTCGTCTGCACTGGATATTCTGACAGCCATCAAGCATTGAACTCCTCAACCTCCCTCCATCTTCAAAATACTTATGTGTTTCACGTTAGCTGCCCTGTGAGCCTGTGCATGCAACTTGCCTTCTGATACACATTGAAGCAAATTGACTCTTGGATACACAGCCTCCTGGTTCATGAGGCCACGGTCGATTGAATGAAATGCAGAATGTTGTGGATGCTGGAAAACTAAAATGAAAATGGAAAATGCTGGAAATAGTCAGCAGGTCAGATAGTGTCTGTGGAGAGAAGTCGAGTTGTCATTTCAGTTGGCTGCTCCATAGATGCTGCCTGCCCAGCTGAGTATTTCCAGCATTTTCTGCTTTTATTCCTGTTCCATTGAACCCCTGCTGAGCTCAGTGACTTGTGGTTTGTGTGTTAGAATCTGATTCAGTAAGAGATTGGTGGGATAGAAATCTCCTCGTCGGATAGATTACCTTGTACTCATTCTTTGCTCCAACATGTTCAGTTATCCATTCATGTTTTGTGCAATTTATTAATTATTTTTTGTCATTAGCCAGGTATCTGTTCCCTGTACAAAATCTGACCGATGCTTCTTTTTATGGCAGATCGTTTATCCTCCTGGGAGGAATCGGAACGTTGCCTGTGATGCCCACGAATCACAAACGCACAGATCTGCCACTTGCTGAGAAGGTGAAAGTCGTTGCAGCCTTACAAGGCCCAAAAGCTTCCTATGCCTCTGTGGCCAAGATGTTCAGCATCTCAAAGAGTCAGGTCGGGCGCATCAGCCAGAACAGGGAGAGGATTCTGGAGGAATGGCGGCAGAATGCCAACCCCAACCGCAAGAGAAAGAGGAAGGGGAAGGACATTGAGGTGGAGGATGCCCTTTTGTTGTGGTTCCAACAGGCTGTGGCTGATGGAGTCCGTGTCTCGGGCCCCATGCTGAAGACGAAGGCCAAGGAGTTCGGAGAGGACCTGGGCCACGATGACTTTGAGCCGACTGATGGGTGGCTTTCGAGATGGAAGGCCCGGAACAATATTATTTTTAAGAAGGACTCCAGCGAGCGACACGATTATGATGGTCCTGCAGCATGTGGGCGGACTCCAGAGAGGGGTGAAGTCAGAACCAGAGTGACTGATATTGGCCATAATGTGAACCTGCTCGATGCAATCCAAATGCTGTATCGGGCCTATGGGAACATGGAGCAGACTGCCTGTGTTGACCCCCTTCATGGAGCCCAGCTGAAAAAGGATGTGACCTGCATGGGTCCCAGGCTCCCTAGGGATGATCTAAGTTCAGCCAATTCTTGTCCCCTTTTGCTCCCAATGAAACAGGAGGAGTCGCCTGGCCTGCAACTCCAGTCTGAAGACAATTGTGTCACAGCCAAGAGGCCCCGACTGGAGGATTTGGTGCAGGCTCACATGGTTGGCAGAGTGTTGCCAAACACGGCCTCTGCGGTCACCAACAACGAGGCTCTAGAGTGCGTGAGCAAGCTGGGAAACTGGCTTCAACTCCAGGGACCATCAGGAATTTACGAGCCAATGCTGTGCATGCTACGGGACATACAGACTGCAGTGGCAACTTCCCTGAGGTAGACATTGGGTTTGCTGGAGTTGAAAAGGAAGTTACAAAAAGCTGGGATTCTGGAAATGAATCTATAATATTTTTAATTAATTTTTCCAATTAAGGGGCAATTTAGCATGGCCAATCTACCTACCCCTGCATATCTTTGGGTTGTGGGGGTGAGATCCACGCAGAAACCTTTTGGGACACTTTGTTGGAACTGGACAAAGAAACGACCAAGGTAGAAAACTCTTACAAGGGTTTTCAGTTCTGATGGGCAGCTGTGGTTTCAGCTCTGTAATTCTTGGCCTTAATTTCTGTCTGTCTCTTTCTCTCTCGCTCTCTCCATCATTAAGATATTTCTTAAGACCTACCTCTTTGATTGTCCTTTATGTGGTTTGGTCTCAGAGTTTGTTTGATTGTACACCTGTTAATTGCATTAGGAACATTGGCACTATATAAGTGCAGGTTGTTGTTGATGGATCTCAGCTGTAACACCAACATCTGGGAGAGACTTGACTGACTCGCTCTGCGTCTCTGGTGATTTCTGTTTTGATTTCCAACTTGAACTGATTTCTTAATAGTTTTTATACATGTATCTGGGATACTTTATATACTGAACAGCGGTGAGGATTTGAAAGTATGTTGTATTATATAGAAAATAAACTCCACTAATTTATTTAGAGAAACCTTTTTTATATTTACAATGATAAACGGGTAGCTGAGTCTTATGCAGGCTACATTTTAACATTTAATACAATTGAGTCACTACGTTACCTGGGTTTAACGTTTGTAATGGTGTCGAATAGATGTTCAATTCAGGACCACATTGTATGTGCAAACTGCTAGACTACATGCTGGACCGAAAAGCACTACACACTTAAATGGAACAGACCCCCCCCCCCCCCCCCCTTACAAGAATAGAAACATTGGGCAGTATTATACCAGAGGTGTGCATGGAATGGTCTTATCTGATGTCTTTTTTAATATTCATTCATGGGATGTGGGCAATGCCAGCAATCCCAGCATTTATTGCCCATCCCGAATTGCCCTTGGGAAGGCGATGATCTACGTTCTTGAACTGCTGCTGCCCATGTAGTATAGGTACACCAACCGTAGAACATTAAACATTAGAACATTACAGCGCAGTACGGCCCTTCGGCCCTCGATGTTGCGCCGACCCGTGAAATCATCTGAAGCCTATCTGACCTACACTATTCCATTTTCATCCATATGTCTATCCAGTGACCACTTAAATGCCCTTAAAGTTGGCGAGTCTACTACTGTTGCAGGCAGGGCGTTCCACACCCCTACTACTCTCTGAGTGAAGAAACTGCCTCTGACATCTGTCCTATATCTACCACCCCTCAATGTCCCCTCGTGTTGGTCATCACCATCCGAGGAAAGAGATTCTCACTGTCCACCCTATCTAACCCTCTGACTATCTTATGTCTCTATTAAGTCACCTCTCAGCCTTCTCTCTAATGAAAACAACCTCAAGTCCCTGAGCCTTTCCTCGTAAGACCTTCCCTCCATACCAGGCAACATCCTAGTAAATCTCCTCTGAACCCTTTCCAAAGCTTCCACATCCTTCCTATAATGTGGTGACCAGAACTGCACGCGGCACTCCAGGAGCGGCCGCACCAGAGTTATGTACAGCTGCAGCATGACCTTGTGGCTCCGAAACTCAATCCCCCTACTGATAAAGGCTAGCACATCATATGCCTTCTTAACAGCCCTATTAACCTGGGTGGCAACTTTCAGGGATTTATGTACCTGGATGCGGAGATCTCTCTGTTCATCTACACTACCAAGAATCTTGCCATTAGCCCAGTACTCTGCATTCCTGTTACTCCTTCCAAAGTGAACCACCTCACACTTTTCCGCATTAAACTCCATCTGCCACCTCTCAGCCCAGCTCTGCAGCTTATCTATGTCCCTCTGTATCCTATAACATCCTTTAGCACTATCCACAACTCCACCGACCTTCGTGTCATCTGCAAATTTACTAACCCATCCTTCTACACCCTCTTCCAGTTCATTTATAAAAATGACAAACAGCAGTGGCCCCAAAACAGATCCTTGCGGTACACCACTAGTAACTGAACTCCAGGATGAACATTTGCCATCAACCACCACCCTCTGTCTTCTTTCAACCAGCCAATTACTGATCCAAACCGCTAAATCACCGTCAATCCCATACTTCCTTATTTTCTGCAATAGCCTACCATGGGGAACCTTATCAAACGCCTTACTGAAATCCATATACACCACATCAACAGCTTTACCCTCATCCACCTGTTTGGTCACCTTCTCAAAAAACTCAATAAGGTTTGTGAGGCATGACCTATCCTTCACAAAACCGTTCTGACTATCGCTAATCAACTTGTTCTTTTCAAGATGATTATAAACCCTATCTCTTATAACCTTTTCCAACATTTTGCCCATAACCGAAGTAAGGCTCACAGGTCTATAATTACCAGGGTTGTCTCTACTCCCCTTCTTGAACAAGGGGACAACATTTGCTATCCTCCAGTCTTCCGGCACTATTCCTGTCGACAAAGACGACATAAAGATCAAGGACAAAGGCTCTGCAATCTCCCCCCTGGCTTCCCAGAGAATCCTAGGATAAATCCCATCTGGCCCAGGGGACTTATCTATTTTTACATTTTCCAAAATTGTTAACACCTCCTCCTTGTGAACCTCAATTCCATCTAGCCTGGTCGACTGAACCTGAGTATTCTCCTCGACAACATTGTCTTTCTCCAGTGTAAATACTGATGAAAAATATCCATTTAACGCTTCCCCTATCTCCTCTGATTCCACACACAACTTTCCACTACTATCCTTGATTGGCCCTAATCTTACTCTAGTCATTCTTTTGTTCCTGATATACCTATAGAAAGCCTTAGGGTTTTCCTTGATCCTATCCGCCAACGACTTTTCGTGTCCTCTCCTCGCTCTTCTTAACTCTCCCTTTAGGTCCTTCCTGGCTAACTTGTAACTCTGCCTAACTTGTAACTGAGCCTTCGTGTCTCATCCTAACATAAGCCGCCTTCTTCCTCTTGACAAGTGCTTCAACTTCCTTAATAAACCACGGTTCCCTTGCTCGACAACTTCCTCCCTGCCTGACAGGTACATACTTATCAAGGACACGCAGTAGCTGTTCCTTGAAAAAGCTCCACATTTCGATTGTACCCATCCCCTGCAGTTTCCTTCCCCATCCTATACATCCTAAATCTTGCCGAATAGCATCATAATTGCCTTTCCCCCAGCTATAATTCTTGCCTTGCGGTATATACCTATCCCTGCCCATTTCTAAAGTAAACATCACCGAATTGTGATCACTATACCAAAGTGCTCACCTACATCTAGATCTAACACCTGGCCGGGTTCATTACCCAGTGCCAAATCCAATGTGGCCTCGCCCCTTGTTGGCCTGTCTACATACTGTGTCAGAAAACCCTCCTGCACACACTGCACAAAAACTGACCCATCTATAGTACTCGAACTATAGTATTTCCAGGCAATATTTGGAAAGTTAAAGTACCCCATAACAACTACCCTGTTAATCTCGCTCCTGTCGAGAATCATCTTTGCAATCCTTTCCTCTACATCTCTGGAACTATTCGGAGGTCTATAGACAACTCCCAACAGGGTGACCTCTCCTCTCCTGTTCCTAACCTCGGCCCATACTACCTCAGTAGACGAGTCCTCAAACGTCCTTTCTACCTCCGTAATACTTTCCTTGATTAACAATGCCACACCCCCCCCCCCTCTTTTACCATCTTCTTTGTTCTTACAGAAACATCTAAATCCTGGAACCTGCAACAACCATTCCTTTCCCTGCTCTACCCATGTCTCCAAAATTGCCACAACATCGAGATCCCAGGTACCAACCCATGCTGCAAGCTCACCCACCTTATTCCGGATGCTCCTGGCGTTGAAGTAGACACACTTCAAACCAGCGTCTTGCTTGCCGGTGCCCTCTTTTGAACTTTTAACCCTATCCCTGACCTCACTACTCTCAACATCCTGTACACTGGGACTACAATTTAGGTTCCCATCCCCCTGCTGAATTAGTTTAAACCCCCCCCCCCCCCCCCCCCGAAGAGCACTAGCAAATCTCCCCCCCAGGATATTGGTACCCCTCTGGTTCAGGTGAAGACCATCCTGTTTGTAGAGGTCCCACCTACCCCAGAATGAGCCCCAATTATCCAGGAAACCAAAACCCTCCCTCCTGCACCATTCCTGTAGCCACGTGTTCAACTCCTCTCTCTCCTTATTTCTCACTTCGCTAGCACGTGGCACGGGTAACAACCCAGAGATAACAACTCTGTTTGTTCTAGCTCTCAGCTTCCACCTTAGCTCCCTGAATTTCTGTCTCAAATCCCCATCTCTCTTACTACCTATGTTGTTGGTACCTATGTGGACCACGACTTGGGGCTGCTCCCCCTCCCCCTTAAGGAGACATCACGAACCCTGGCACCTGGGAGGCAACATACCAACCGTGAGTCTCTTTCGTTCCCACAGAACCTCCTGTCTGTTCCTCTAACTATGGAGTCCCCAATGACAAGTGCTCTGTTCCTCTTCTCCCTTCCCTTCTGAGCAACAGGGACAGACTCTGTGCCAGAGACCTGTGCCCCATTGCTTACCCCTGGTAAGTCGTCCCCCGCAACAGTATGCAAAACGGTATACTTGTTATAGAGGGGAACGACCACAGGGGATCCCTGCACTGCCTGCCGGTTCCCTCTCCCTCCCCTGACGGTAACCCATCTACCTTCTTCTTTTACCTGAGGTGTGACTACCTCCCTATAACTCCTCTCAATAACTGTTCGGATTTTGACCCAGTGACCGTAAAGGAACAGCGATACATTTCCTAGTCGGGATGGTGTGTGGCTTGGAGGTGAACATGGAGGTGGCAGTGTTCCCATGCCTCTGCTGCCTTGTCCTAGATAGCGTGAGGCCAATTGCAGTGTGGTGTAACTGAATGTTTGCTGCTGTTCCCACTTCATACAATAAAATAGTATGGTCTCTTGAGCTTGGAGTTTAATTGCACGTTATTTATGATCCATGTGTCAGTGTCGGGTTGTTGACACTGAAGAACTAAGATTGAGATATAGAAAGAGCAAAGATTTAGCATGGATTTCAAACCCAATTAAACATGGAGCTATTTAGTGTGGAAATCTGCACTGGAGGGATTTGATGGATTCTATGGACGTGCGGTTGCATGGGAATCTGGTTGACAGAATTGTCACTTAGTAATTGATACCGGACACTCTTTTGGATTGAATTTTAGTGACAAATATGCAGATGGTCCCCTGTCAATGTTGCAACTTGTCTTCCTCCAATATTTTTATTCACACTCAACAACAATTAGCTTCCATAGCAGCTGGCCCACACTCCCAACAAACTAATACTTACAAACTTCATGTGTGGTGCAAACGAGTTGGTCTGCTGAAAAAGTATGGCTGCTTTAGTAAGTTATGCATTGATTGGATGTAGAAACACAGAGGTTTTGGTTCAGACGAATCTACAATTTGAGTTTATTACAAGGGGCGTATTTAGATAGGCAAAAGTTAACATATTAAACCGCAGCAATGTGTTAACCTTGCACCAATAGTTTAAATCGTTCTTGCAAGCCAAAGCAGAGTTTTTGAACCCTCAGCTAAAACCTGGATAAATGTTGAAGTTGCATGGAATCCTGTTTCATCAGTAACATGAAAACGGTGAGGATACTCCATACCTGGCAAACGGCTGTCGCAGTCCTCTTTTAACCAGGCAGCTTGGTTCAATTATAAACCTATTACAACCAGAAAATAGTTCAGATCTGTAACAACCGATTGGAATGAGATTGTATTCAGTCAACATTCGCTGTCTGTGTTTACATTATCAATGGCCACTTGGATGAAGCACCAGCAGGGTATCCTGACACTGACATCAACTGAAGTGTACATTGACACATGCTAGACTGGTTGCAATATTGTCTCTGTCAGGTGGCCTCAATGAATATGTACACCTAAACTGAACAGAGCTGCATTGCCTTTGTTAATCTATTGCAGCGACCCCTGTGCAGGCGAGACTCCCAGCAGCATGTTCACAGGGTGGGATTGGGATATGGTTATCACTCTTGGGAAACCCTTGAGGCTGGCTGAAGATATTATGAGTCAATGCTGGGTAAATGGATGTAAAGTAAATACTGTAATGTTCATGTCGGATGGTCTGATTTATATTACAAGAACACCAATAACTAAAGCTATAAACTATTTATTAACATTAACTGTGGATCAAATTATATACAAAACAGAAAATTAACAGTTTAAAAGTTTGTTCATGGGACATGGGCATCGCAGGATGTGCCAGCATTTATTGCCCATCCCTAATTTCCCTTGAGAGGCAGTTAACAATCAACCACATTGCCGTGGGTCTGGAATCACATGTAGGCTAGACCAGGTAAGAATGGCAGATTTCCTGAGAGAACCAGATGAGTTTTTATGGCAATTGGCAATGATTTGATGGCCATCACCAGATTTTTACTGAATTAACATTTCTGAAGTGGTGGGATTTGAACCTGGGACCCAAGGATCTCTGGATTACTAGTCCAGTGACAATATCACTACGCCACCACCTCCCCAGTATGAACATGCACAAGCAACCTCTCTCTCTGCTCCCTAGTCAGTCTGGGGTCACCTGACTCGGTAACATTCACTTATATACTAATGAAACTCCTAGTGGTCAGTTTGTGAATTACAACACAACCATGATATCACTACAAATACTGCTGCTGACTCAACTGGTGATCGAGGACCCAGGGAGGACATAGCTGACCGTTGCAAGTACTATAAATAGCACTGTCAATAATTGCTGTCTCTGACACCAAGCTGGGCTGTAAGGGATTTTGCAGTGAGTTTGAGTATTGTTAATATTGGCTGTCTCCAAACAAATGGCTTTTCAGCTCTGATCATCTTGTACACTGCTCTGGCATATTAGAGAGAGGACATGCTTCAGGTTTCTAAATGCTGAAAGGACCTAATTATCAGGCTGGGTTTTTTTCTCTAGAAAAGAAAAAACCGAGGAGTGACCTAATGCAAATGTTTCAAATTATGAGGTTTAAAAGGAAATGTATAAATAAGATGTTAGCACTTGTTGGGGAATTCGAAACTAGGGACAGAATTTTACGGCCCCGTTGCAACAGGGTCTGAATTGTATAATGCAGCAAGCCGTTGACTTCGGCGGGAATAGAAAAATTCCGCCGTTGGGAGGGTTTAAATCCACCCCTAGGTACAATGTAAGTTAGTCATGAATAAATATAGTTAGGAATTCAAGAGAATCCTCTTCACCCAGGAAGAGATTAAAATATGGAATTTGCCACCACATGGAGTAGTTAAATCAAATTGCATATATGCCTTTGAGAGGAAGCTAGATAAATGCACAAGGGAGAAAGGAACAGAAGGTTTTGCCAACAGGACCATATGACACAGGTCTGTGTGGAGCACCAACATTGTACAAGTAAAGATTTCCTCTTAAGATGAGTTTGTGCGATATAATAAATAGTTGATTCACAGGTGTTGAAAAGCTGGATAAATGCCTGATCAGCAACAGGATTAAGGGTTAGAATGTTAAGTATGGGATAGATATAATCCGCTGTATGGAACACAAGTGGCTGATTCAATGTCAGGTGGGAATTGGGCCAAGTCCAATACGGTAAATTTAAGAGTTACTGAATTGACCTTTTGAATTGGGAAGTAGTTGTCCAGAAATTGCCCTCAACAGATTGTATGAATGGGTAGAGTATAATGAGGTGGGAGAGGTGTCTGTTGAACAATCTTTGCTCACAGAAACAAGATAGGTTATTGTGAATTCATCATTAAATCATAGATGGGGAGGGGGTAAAAAGCGAGAACATTCTATACTGAAAATGCATACTATGCAAATTTATTTTATTTGTAGAATATTGTTACATCTCTATTGTTGATGCTTTCCTGGTTCCCTACATACGGAAAGCTGATACATCTCTGTGGTATGAGGCTGAGTCCCCTCATGTATTTGATAACAAAAAGCAGCACTACTGTTATGTACTGTCGTCCTTGGCTCAGTGGTTACACTCTCACCTTTGTCCAGAAGTTATGGGTCCAATCCGAACTCCAAACACTCAACATGTTATCTCTGCTGACCATTCAATGCAACATTGAGGGGTGAATGTAAAAGATCCCATAACATTATTTGAAGATGATATGAGATCGGATTCCTGGATGTGAGGGCATAGATAATAAAGTCACTCACAGAACAAATGAAGAATTGGAGAGCAAGTTGTTTACACGGAGAGGTGAGAAATGTAGAACTCAGTGGCCCATGCAGTGGTTGAAACAGACAGTATTAAAAAGAAAGACTTGCATTTATAAAGTGCTTTTTACGACTCAAAGCACTTTACAACCAATGAAGTACTTTTTGAAAGTGTAGTCTATAACGTAGGAAACATGTCCACCAAAATGTGCTCAGCAAATTCCCACAAATTGCAATCTGATCTGGTTTTGAGATGTTGTTTGAAGGATAAATATTGGTCAGGACACAAAGGAGAACTTGTCTCTTATTTGAAATAGAACCATGGGATCATTTACATCCATCTAAGGATGGCGCTTTGGTTTAATGTCTTAAAGATGGCACCTGTGACAACTGCACTGAAAGAGTTAGCCATTTTTTTATGTTCAAGTTATGGTGGTGCTGTGGTACATTGGTTAGCACTGCTGCCTCACAGCATCAGGGTCCTGAGTTTGATTCCGACCTCGGGCGACTGTGGAGATTGCACATTTTTCCTGTGTCTGCATGGGTTTCCTCTAGATGCTTTGGTTTCCTCCTACAGTACAAAGATGCGGAGGTTACGAGGATTGGATATGATAATTTGTCCCTAGGTGGAGTTACAGGGATTGGGCCTGGGCTGGGATGCTCTTTTGAAGGGCTGGTGCAGACTTGATGGGCTAAATAGCCTGCTCCTGCATTGTAGGGATTCTATGAAGTCCTGGAGTGGGACTTGAACCTAGAATGTTCTGCCTAAGACCAGAGGCAAGCAACTGAAACATGGGTGGCCAACTCTTTTGAAATAAAATAGGGGCACTTCAACCTTTGGGGGGGAGGGGGAAGAGGGTGGAGTTGGTGTAGGGGGGAGGTGGGATATGTGCTAGTGACCATAATGATTGATGGCACAGTACACATCATTACAAGTAAACCAAAGTGGCTCAATCTCCTACAGTATTATCTATATTAATGTCACAAGTAGGCTTACATTAATATTACAATGAAGTTACTGTGAAAATCCCCTAGTCGCCACATTCCGTCGCCTGTTTGGGTACATTGAGGGAGAATTCAGAATGTCCAATTCACATAACAAGCACGTCTTTCAAAACTTGTTGGAGGAAACTGGAGCGCCCGGAGGAAACACATGCAGACACAGGAAGGACGTGCAAACTCCACACGGACAGTGACCCAAGCCAGGACATAAGCAAAATACTGCATCGAGGACAGTTATTGTAAGATGATAACTATAATACGATAACACCTGCGGTGTTTTTCAGTGGAAATCCAGATTGAAAGCATAAGCCCTCTAATCTCTGTGGTTAATTTCACAGTATTTGTTGACAAAAGTTAAATGTAGATTTTTTTTTTTTAAACTTCAAAGGGCCTGGATGATTGACACTTATTTGCTGTAGTCCAGAGGTTTTTCGAGCACAGATAGTTATCAATGGATTACTTTTTTTGTAAGCATTCCACTATACATTATGGCAGTGTTTTTCAAACTTTTTTACCGGGAATCCATTTTTACAAACCGACCAACCTTTGGGACCCATGCCGGCCAACCGGCGCGACCCACTATTTTCACTTACCTTTAATGCGACTGGTACAATAACCTTTATTGTCACAAGTAATCTTACATTAACACTGAAATTACGTTACTGTGAAAAGCTGTGACGCAACAGTGCTAACCATTGTGCTACTGTCCCTGCTTGTTCCTCACGGTCTCACTTGTTTTGTCATTCAATGTTACATTTCTGTATGGGTTGTTCAGCAGAGGTTCTGGAGCTCAACCACCATTGCTTTGTCCTGTTGTGGACTCTTCTGTACAGCTCACACCACCACTGCTTTGTCCTGCTGTGGATTCTCCTGAGCCACTCTCTCCAGCAGATTTAATTGTGAGACCCTTGCCTGTTTGTGTCTCTGACACTCACTCCTTTTCTACAAAACGATCCATTTTACAGGTCATGTTGCTCGTTTGCTGCTGACAAAATGGATGAATCGCAATCGCAATCGCGCCCAGGGCACATGATGTCAGTGTTCGGGGTGCGAGACCTGTTCTCTGCTGTCGCTTCAGGCAGGACGACTGCATTGAATTTAGAAAAATCTGGGTCTGCACGCTGACGTCAGGAAGAGGCAGTGTTTCTTGCTGGACTCTGGGCATACGCTGATGAGCGGGCATGCATACGCAGCGTGCCTGCATTCTGAAAGCCGGCATTTTTAAAAACTGACTGCTGTGGCTGTTGCGCATTAATTCCCATGATCGGGATGGCCATGATGGATGGCTCTGCGACCCTCTCGATATCTGCCCACAACTCACCCGTGGGTGGCAACCCTGACTTTGAAAATGACCACACTGTGGGGTTCATTAGTTCCCAAATTTGTACAGTGGGTCAATGGGCAGTGAATTGCCATAGCTTGGTGTGAGGGACATAGGGTACATGAGGGACCTGAGAGGGTGGATGGAAGGACAGAGTTTGGCATAGGGGGTGTGAGGGGATGAGCAGAGCTTGACATGGAGCATGAGAAGAGAGGGGTTGGGTGAAAGGGCAGAGCTTGACATTGAGGCCATGGGGGAGGATATGTGGTGGCATGTTAGGGGGGATATTTAGGGGATGTGAGGGGTGGAACCTTTGTGATTGTATTCTCACTAGCACAAAGTCCCATGAAACTGAAGTGGGCCTTTTAAACTGCTTATCTGGGTGCTGCTTCTGCAATTCCTCCCAAATCGACTGGTCAGTCTCCAACCCACACCTGTCCCCCAGAAATTAATGTCCCACCTTTGCAGGAACTCTCTTCCTGAGCGGACGGACAAAGCCAGGAATTTTCCCGACCCTAATTCCAGGCTGTTAACCTCGTTTCTCTCGACATATGCTGAGCATTTCCAACATCCTTTGTTTTTATTTCAGTCTCCTACCACCTGACCAAAAGGACATTGGACAAACAGTCAAAGTAGGGGAATATATGGCACAGTTGTCACCCTGGGTGACTCCCTAATCCTATTGGTGTAATTAAGAGGAATCTTTTGAAACTTAAGGTAGAAGATGTTTATGGGATTAGTATCAGGGATATGGATTAGTATCAGGTCAGTACAGTGGGAGGGAGATTTGCACAGTGATTTCATTGCAGCGCTAATGTAAGCCTACTTGTGACACTAATAAAGATTATTATTACTATGTGGAGTATAAGTAGTAGTGGTGTGCAAATTCGGTGGGTAAAGGTTACTGGGTCGAAGCTGGCCACTCTGGTGCCTTTATCAAACATGGCGGCGCCGGTAACTGACACAGTTCGTGTTTCATTCTGCGCATGTGCAGTATCCCGCGGGAGTGCGCGGCCCCGGGCGGGGAGCGGGGAAGAGAGCGGGCTCCGCCGGAGGAGCGATGGCAGCGGCGGCGGGGGGCTGGAGGAGGAACATCAGCGAGCAGCTGCGGCTCCGCGACCGCCTGCAGCGCCAGGCCTTCGAGGAGCTGATCCAGGCGTGTGAGTGTGAAGTCGGGCCCGATGAGGAGCGCCGGGCACGGCCTGAGTGTGGTGGAGGCGGTAGAGGGGAAAGCTGGGCCCGGAGTGCTCGGCTCAGGGTGGCCTAAACCGGCCGGGGGTTAACTCTACCCCCTGTGCGGATTCCCCGGGAGAGGGTGGCTGCAGCCAGTCTGAACCCTGGCCTTGAACACCAGGGCTCTGGACACCAGGTGAAAGGCCCTGGCACACGGCGTCCACCCACCTCCTGCTCCTCTTCACTCCAACCAATTGCACTCTGTCCTCAATCCTTTTGGGGCATCCTCTCTCTCTGAAGCACCATGATGTTTTCCTTAACCAGCACTGTCCATCCTTTCATTTCCTCGCTTCCCTGTCTTCCCTGAACACCACGCATCCAGCAACATTTAGTGCCCATTTCTGCCTTCTTCTGAGCCAGCTATCTGGTATCACCCATAACATTCTGCATGTGGGCCTCCAGTCTTCCACTGGCAAAATTATACTGTACACTCTGCAGGCTGCCAACTGGTGGGAAAGATAACCGAGGAGAGTTTGCCAGGAACTTCCAGAAAGGTGCAAATCCCACATAGTAGCAATAATAATGATCTTTATTGTCACAAGTAAGTTTACATTAATACTGCAATGAAGTTACTGTGAAAAGCCCCTAGTCGCCACACTCCGGCGCCTGTTTGGGTACACAGAGGGAGAATTTAGAATGTCCAATTCATCTAACAGTACATCTTTTCGGACCCTTGTCGGGGGAAACTGGACCACCTGGAGGAAACTCACGCAGACACGGGGAGAACGTGCAGCCTCCACACAGACAGTGACCCAAGCCGTTAATCAAACCTGGGACCCTGGCGCTGTGAAGCGACAGTGCTAACCACTGTGCTACTATGCCGCCCAATGGAAGACTCACCTTATCCTAATATAGATTGGAATAGTAATAATGTAAAGTGGGGGGTGAAGTTTCTGACGTGTGTTCAGGAGGATTTTTTCAATCAAAATGCTGCCAGCCGAACTAGAAAGGAGCCATTGTTGAATCTGGTTCTCGGGAATGAGGCAAGCGTCACTGGAGGAAAATGATTAGTTTGACAACGAAAAAGGACGTAGACCAATCTGGAGTAAAATTATTTAATTGGAAAAGGGCCAGTTTCAGTGGGGCAAGAGCATCTCGGGGCCTGGGTGTGTGATTAAGGCTAATTGAAGTATGCCTTTCAAATCAGATAAGCAGCCTAAAAGAGAATAATTACAGGGTTTCAAGGTCCAGACAGCTACACAGAAAGGCAGGGAGTGCACCTAGCTAAATTGCTCCGCGGAGCTGGTGATGATTCTAAAAACTTTTAAAGTGAAAGAGAAGAAAGATTAGGTAAATTAGGAGGTGTGGTTAGTTGATGCAAAGCACTTGTTTTAAAGATCTGTTATCTTTAGGAAGAAGGAAACCTGAGGTCTGTAGTTCAGAGACCCAGAGAAAATGCGAGTTAAGTGTAGAACAGTTCTCAAATGGGAGTCTGCAGAATCTCTACAAAATAATGTGAAAGCGGGAGCAGAGTGCCACCACCACCTGCTGTGCAGTGTGTTCAGGTTGCTTTGCGAGGAAAGAGGTTAGATTTGTATCCACTAGAGTTACAGTAAGAGACAACTTAATTGCAACTTAAAGATTCTGCGGGAGGGTATGGAGTGGATGTTTCCATTTGTCAAAGAATCTAGAATCAGGGGCCACTGTTTAAAAATAAGCGGTCGCTCATTTAAGACTTGAAGGAGAAGAAATGTTTTTCTGTGTGTCCTGAGTCTTTGGAACTCTTCCTCAAAAGGCAGTGGAAGCAGAATCGGTGAATATTTTGAAGGCAGAGCTGGATGCATGCAACATATAAATATGAAGTAGTATCAAAATAGTATTGAGGTTTAGGTGGAGGAGATGGCGTTGAAGGATCATAATGGGGGGAGGGGTGTTATTTTAAGGTATGGGGCAGGAGGTTTAGAGGGGATTTGAGGAAAATACTTTTCACCCAGAGGATAGTGGGAGTCTGAAATGCACTGCTTGGGAGGGTAGTAGAGGCGGGAAACTGCCCAGCCCTTAAGAGGTGCGTGGATGAGCACCTGAAATGTCATAACATTCCAGGGCGAGCGGCCAAATACTGAAAAGTGGGTTAGTATAACTTTAGTATAGTTTTGTCAGTGCAGACGCGATGGGCTGAAGGCCCTCCTCTGCACTGTATGTCTAGAAGGGTAGGAACAGTCGAAACCCTTGAGTATAAAGAAAGTAGGAAGGTATTTAAGTGGAAACTAGAAGGGGTCATGAAAAGTCCTTGGCAAAGAGGATTAAAGTGAATTATGTAAAAAGCAAGAGGGTGGCCAGGAAAACGATTGGGCCACTTAAGGACAGTGGGGGGAATCTATGTGTTGAGCCAGAGGAAATGGGTGAGGTAGTAAATGAGTGCTTTGCATCAGTGTTCACCAAGGGAAAGGACTTTGTGGAAGATGATTCTTGGGTAGGGTGTGTGTTCATGTTGACATCAGAAAGGAGGAGGTATTGGGTGTTTTAAAAGACATTAAGGTAGATATGTCTCCTGGGCATGATGGGATTTACCCCAGAATACTGAGGGAACCAAGAGAGGAAATTGCTTGGGCCTTGACTGACATCTTTGCATCCTCATTGGCTACAGGTGAGATCCCAGAGGACTGGAGAATAGCTAATGTTGTACCGGTGTTTAAGAAAGGTAGCAGGGATACTCGAGGAAACTATAGGCCGATGAGCCTCACGTCTGTAGTGGTAAATTATTGGAGAGAATTCTCAGGGACAGGACCTATACCCATTTGGAAACAAATAGACTCATTAGTGATAGCATGGTTTTGTAAAGGGGAGGTCGTGCCTGACTAACTTGGTCGAGTTTTTTGAGGAGGTGATAAAGATATTTGATATGGGGAAGGCGGTGGATTTTGTTTACATGGACTTCAGTAAATCCTTTGACAAGGTGCGTCATTGGAGACTGGGACAAAAGGTGAAGTCACATGAGATCATTTGTGAAGTGGCAAGATGAATGCAGAACTGGCTCGGTCACAGAAAAAGAGGGGAGCAAAAGAAGGGTGTTTTTAGAATGGAAGGTTGTGACTAGTGGGGTTCCACAGGGATTGGTGCTGGGGCCTCTTGTTTGTAGTGTACATAAACGATTTGGTGGAAAATGTAGCTGGCCTGATTAGTAAGTTCGCGGATGACACCAAGGTTGGTGGAGTGGAGATAGTGTTGAGGATTGTCAGAGGATACAGCAGGATATAGATAGGTTGGAGACTTGGGCAGAGAAATGACAATTAATCCAGATAAATGTGAGGTAATACATTTTGATAGGTCTAAAATAGAGGGGAAATATACAGTAAATGGCAAAACTCTTAGGAATATAGAAAGTTAAAGAGATCTGGTTGTACAGAGCCACAGATCTTTGAAAGTGGCAACACAAGTGGTCAAGGTAGTCAAGAAAGCTTGTCTTCATTGGATGGGGCATCGAGTATAAAAACTGGCATGCCATGCTACTGTTGTATAGAACCTTGGTAAGGCCGCACTTGGAATATTGCGCACAATTCTGGTTGCCACACTACCGGAAGGATGTGGAGGTTTTGGAGAGGGTGCAGAGGAGGTTTACCAGAGGATGTTGCCTGGTCTGGAGGGTGTTAGCTATGCGGAGAATCTGAATGGCCTTAGACTGTTTCCATTAGAACGACAGAGGTTGAGGGGTGACCTGATAGAGGTCTACAAGATCATGAGAGACATGAATAGAGTGGATGGGTAGGCACTCTTTCCCAGGGTGGAGGAGTCAGTCACCAGGGGGCATAGGTTTAAGGTCCGTGGTTCAAAGTTTAGAGGAGATGTGCGAGGCAGGTTTTTTTATTCGGAGGGTGCTGAGTGCCTGGAACGCGTGGCCAGGAGAGGATATGTAAGCAGATACATTAATGTCATTCAAAAGGCATCTTGACAAATAACATGGATAGGATGGGTATAGAGGGATATGGCGCTAGGAGGTTCTGAGGGTTTTGACCAAGGGTGGTATCATGACTGGTAGGGCGGAAGAGCCTGTTCCTGTGCTGTCTTGTTCTTTGTTCCATGGGTCTGTAGTTACCAATCCATTTGAAAATGGGCCCTTCAACCACAAAATGTCGAGAACCACTGAATTAGGAAACTACCCAGTGAATCTACTTCAATACAGTCAAACATAGTGATGTGGAAGAGTCTATTGGAAACAGCATTTATAGCTTAGGAGATGGGAACAGCGCAGGGATATGGAATTAGAACTACTGCTCTTGTGGGTGGGGGCGGGGGGAGAAACACCAATATAGACTGCATCTGTACACAGTGCTGGGACCCAGGTTCAGTTCCGGCCTTGGGTGGCTGTGGAATTTGCACTTTCTCCCCACGTTTGCATGGGTTTCCTCCGGGTACTCCGGTTTCCTCCCACAGTCCAAAGTTATGTAGGTTAGATGGATTGGTCATGACAAAATTTCCCCTTGGTGTCTAGGGATGTGCAGGTTAGGTCAGGTTACGGGGATAGGGCGGGGGAGTTCTGTTTCAGAGGGTCAGTGCAGACTTGATGGGCTAAATGGTTTCCTTCTGCACTGTAGGGATTCTGGTACTGAGAGCAGCTTTCCATTAAAGAGCCATCATCCCCCAAAACTAGTTTTAAATTGAAGTGAGCTAAAATGTAAGTTGAATCAAAATGATGTCCTCTTAGTCAGCAGTCCCTTACCCAGTCTGATGATACCTTCTGTAATTAATGCCCATTCATTCAGTTATTCCCACACTTAAATGGTTGGAATGTTTGCTGTCTGTACGCTTCCTGTATAAACTGCCTGTGGACAATATAAATCCAATTCCTGATGAGGCCACTGAAACTGTTTGAAACTTGTACTGGGTTTCTGAAATGGGAAGTATTTCACTCCTTAACACCTTGATGAGGCCATTTTGTACAAGTGAAGTCATAAAGAGAAATATGTTAATAAAACTTTGTGTGTATTGTGTGTTTGTTTTCACCATTTAATGTTATGTCTACACAGACAATAAGCTCTTGGAGAAGTCGGACCTACAGACTGTCCTGGCCGAGAGGTTTCAGGGGGAGAAGTATGACCTTCACAACAGACAAGACATTAGGTATGTAGCATGTGTAAGTGCTCACTTTTTCTAAATACTGTCCCTCTGACCGATTGCATATAGCCCCCAACATATTGTCTCAGAACCCTTTCAGACAGTGTATTAGAATAGAATCCCTTCAGTGCAGAAGGAGGCCATTTGTCCAATTGTGTCTGCATCGACCCTCTGAAAGAGAACCCTACCCCGGCCCAATCCCCCACCCTATCCCCGTAACCCCACCTCGGAGCCATTTAACATGGCCAATCCACCTAACCACATCTTTGGACTGGGAGGAAACCGGGTCACCCAGAAGAAACCCATGCAGACACTGGAAGAATGTGGAAACTTCACACAGTCACCTGAGGTCGGAATCGAACCCAGTTCCCTGGCGCTGTGAGATAGCAGTGCTGGCCACTGTGTCACCATGCCACCCACGATTCTGATAATGATTCTGACTATATCTCTTCTCTTGTCTTGTGATAATTAACTTAAGTCTGTTACACACTCTCCTGCCAATGGAAACAGTTAAACTTTGCATCATTAGGACACCGGTGTTACACTTCCCCTTAATTTTCTCTGCTCGAAGGAGAGCAGCACAGCTTCTCTAGGCTCTCCATATTACATAATCCTTGGTTATATTCTGATAATCCGGTGTACCTATTCTAAGGCCTTTAGCATCATTCCTTTCAAATAGTGACCCCATCTTGGGTCATTGCCAATGTCGATTTGCAAGTGGCATTGGCAATATGGTCAGGGGGGATAATACTGCTGCTGCTGCAGGGGCGGGGGGGGGGGGGGGGGGGGGGGGGGGGGGGGAGGGGAGAGTGAACCCCAGAGGAGAAGTTGCTGGAAAATTGAGTTTGAGTCATTACTGTCAGATACAAAATTAGCCACTGGGCCCAATAGAACTCCCCCACCCCCTTCCTTGCTGTTGAAATACTGTAGGTATTTTCTGAATGTTTTTTATTTGTTCATTGGATGAAACCATTGCTGGCAATGCCAGGAATTGTTGATCATCGCTAGTTGTCCTTCAGAAGGTAGTGGTAAAACATCTTAAACCACTGCAGTCCATGCAGAGGGGGTACCAATGGTTTGACCCAGCAAAAGTGAAGGAAGAGGGATTGGTTCCAGGTCTGGATGGTGCATGACTTGAGGGGAAACCTGTCTGCTCATCTTGTGCTTCTCGGTGGCAAACATCACAAATTTGGAAGGATTTGTTGAAGGAACCTTGGCAAGTTGCCGCAGTACATTGTGCAGATGATACAGGAACTGCAGCTGATTGTGGTCACTCCACTCTGTCCCCAACTCTTTAAATCATGCGATTTGACTGAGAATGTCCAAACAAGGGGTGTCTCCTGCGGTTAATCTTCATTCAGATGTAGATCCCCTAGAAATCAGCCAACATGGTAAATGATTTCAGTTCAATTCTGATTTAATTTTAAAGTGTGCTGTTTCTGTTATTGAGGCGGGCAATATTCAGTGAATGACTGAGCCACAGGGAATTGAAGGATTGAAATTTTGATCCCTGAGCTCTTGTACGTTGAGTAATTCCGTCCTGTAGGGAGCATTGACATGGCTATCGTTCCCTTACCATTAGCGGAGGTGGGAGGATTGGAGAGATTTCCTGCTCCTTCCTGCTTTTTGCTTAACCATACTGAGAATTGCATCTCTCTGGATGTCTGGTGAGGACAGATCAGACTGAGATGCCTACCCCTAATACATGTTCCCTGGGTCAAAGACCCTGTTGGCACCAACTATCTTGGCATTTAAATGGTGGGTGTCATCGAGAAACGGGCAAAAACGTCACCCATGGAACCTGTGCCCCAGTGGGAAATAGGGATGTTTTAAGTGGGTTAGAAAGATGTGTGCTGCAGTGAGAATTATACTTTTCTTTTGGTCCCAAATTAAAGTTTGTGTACTCTTGTTATTTCCTTGGTATTTCAGCCCAGCGTCCGATGGGGCACGGAACGAGACGACACATGAAGTTGCCCAAATGCGAATCCGTCACCAGGTTGAGCTCACGGAACTTCACAAGAAGCGTGGTGAGGTGTGTGTTTGCATGGAACAAAACGCTTCTCATCTGTCCCACTTTGATGTAGCTCCTGTCGTGGACTGGACTGGCCCCTGAACTTCCTGGTGTAGCTCCTCTAAAAGCATTTTTTAAAGGCACTTGTGTCATGGGCAGTGTTTGGATTTGGATTACATTTATTGTCACATGTACCGAGGTACAGTGAAAAGTATTGTTCTGCGTCCAGTCCAGACAGATCGTTCCATACATGGGAAAATGTAGGGCATACATAAATACACAATGTAAATACATAGACACAGGCATTGGGTGAAGCATACGAAGTGTTGTACTACTCAGTAGAGAAGATGTGTGAAGAGATCAGTTCAGTCCATAAGAGGGTCATTCAGGAGTCAGGCAACAGCATGAAAGAAGCTGTTTTTGAACCTGTTAGTGCGTGTTCTCAGATTTTTGTATCTCCTGCCCGCTGGAAGATGTAAAAGAGAGAATAACCTGGGTGGGAGGGGGTCTTAGATTATGCTGCCCACTTTCCCAAGACAGTGGGAGGTGTAGACAGAATTAGTGGATGGGAGGCGGTTTCATATGGTGGACTGGGCTGTGTTCATGACTCTGTAGTTTCTGACGGTCTTGGACCAAGCAATCAGATAGAGTGCTTTCTATGATGCACCTGTAAAAATTGGGAAGAGTCAATATGGACGTGCC
The DNA here is from genome assembly GCF_902713615.1 of Scyliorhinus canicula. Taxonomy (NCBI): domain Eukaryota; kingdom Metazoa; phylum Chordata; class Chondrichthyes; order Carcharhiniformes; family Scyliorhinidae; genus Scyliorhinus; species Scyliorhinus canicula. The sequence continues at coordinate 70,007,918 of NC_052158.1, read as the reverse complement.
GAGTTTCCTGAGGAAGTTTAGGCGCTGTTGCGCTTTCTTGGTCATAGCGTTGACGAGGGTGGACCAGGACAGATTGTTGGTGATGTGCACACCTAGGAATTTGAAGCTGTCAATCATCTCCACCTCGGCATCATTGATGCATACAGGGGTGTATACCATACTTTGCTTCCTGAAGTCAATGGCCAGCTCCTTAGTTTTGCTGATGTTGAGGGAGAGATTGTTGTCGCTACACCACGCCACTAGGTTCTCTATCTCCCTCCTGTATTCTGACTCATCGTTGTTTGAGATTCGACCCGCTGCGTTGTGTCATCAGCCAACTTGTAGGTGGAGTTGAAGCCAAATTTTGCCACGGTCATGTGTTGTATAGGGAGTATAGTAGGGGGCTAAGTACGTAGTCTTGCGGGGCCCTGGCATTGAGGACTATCATGGAGGGGGTGTTGTTATCTTTACTGATTCTGTTTTCATATTGTCCACGATCAAAGTTTTTTATGTGAGACAGTAGTGTGGTTTCTTAACTCAAGAGTGGTTTGTCCCAATTTAAATAATTTCCAAAAGCAAGCTTGTGATGAATTTAAAACAAATAGGATTATTTATTCACACAGCTTTTGTAACAATCCTGTAGTTTTCTAAGATAAATTGATACTTTAGCTGGAGTGGAGGTCTTGTAAAGCAGAGAATTCTTAGGAAAGTGCAAGTTTCTTGTTGTTGAATTGCCAGGGGGGTATTGGAGAAGCCTTCTCCCACTTTCAAAATGTAACCGTTTCATGTTCGCTGCATGGTGTCTTGTAGCTGGTTTAATGATTTTTCAGATGGGTATCTCATGGTGTCTTTAGTCAAACAGATAATAAACATGGCTCCCTTAATCATCTGATCTTTTATGAATTCAAAATCCTTCCCAAAAAACGGTAGCGGGTAATTTTTTTCCGCATTGTGTTTTAGCTTTTCTCACACACGCAGCTTTTCACACAGCTGTGGTTTCTGTACTTGAATGACCCTATTCAGTTTAAATTACCCTTTTGAATGCGTTTCAGGAAAGACAGAGTCTTGATGTCTTTCTGCCCCAGTGTAAAGTTCAAAGGCGAGTCGGCTAATGTGGGACAGTCTTGTTCTGTTAATGGTTCATCCTGAACAAAGAGGCTTGTGAATTTCACAAGTGGCTGTGATCGTCCATATTTTAATTAGGTACTTGATTGATACTAATGTCTGCCTGAAGTCGCTATTGCCATCGTCACATGGTATATTGTCAACATCGTAAAAGCTCTGTCCATTTTAAAAATACAGTTTTAAAATTTGTAATATCTTCATGCCTGTACTGGTCATTATACTTGTAAAAGCTCCAAATTACCAGTGTAAGGAACGTCTTCCTGGCCTGAATGGCCTTTGGTTAGTCTGCTTGGTGTATGTGTGATATGAGGAGGTTTGCACCATACTTGGGTCTGCTAGGTTTTATTCACCAAGTGTTTTTGTTCCTCCTTCAGCTTGCCCAGAACGTGATTGAACTCAATAGTCAACTCCAGCAAAAGGACAAAGAGATCCATGCAAATGAAGCAAAGTAAGTGGCAATCAGCAAGAATTCAGAAATTCCCGTCCTTTACCGTGTACTGAGATTTCTCTGTCCTTTATTTGAGTATAAGTGCCAGTGTGCCATTTTTGTATCACAAGCAAGATGTCCAAGCCTGATCTTGTGTGACAGCAGCCATGCAGTGGATCTCGCTGGGTAGTGATCTGGAACTCAAACACCGATAGATTTGATTGCCTTCCCCAGTATTGGATGTTAGGACCAGCTGCTGTCATGCCTGAGATAGGATAACTTGGACGTAAGTGGGAATTGACCACTGCTCTCTGATTTGGCCATTCACTGAATTAACCTGTGAAACATTGAGATGTGAAAGAGTAGTTCCAATGCATCCCAGCCACCATCCAGAGGAGAGAAAGGTGTTGAGCACATACTGAGCCTTTGAAGTTGGGTAGGTAAGGGCTTTTGGAATAATGTTAAGAAGATGGGATGGTACCTTGAACTGAAACTGTGCTTTCCTGCCTATTTGCCTTAAAGCTTTTGTATCGTTATGCTGTGAGCTTTAATCTGCCTAGCTTTTATGTTTTTTCATTTGAAGGATGCTGGAATATGAGAAGCAAATAAAACAGCTGAGTAGCGAGTGCCAGGAGCTACGGAATAAGCTCCAGGAGCTGGAGCAAGCCAATCAGACGCTGAAGGATGAATACGATGCCCTTCAGATCACTTTCACTGCTCTTGAGGAAAAACTGCGGAAAACCTCTGATGACAACCGAGAGCTAATCTCTAGGTGGATGGCCGAGAAAGCACAGGAGGCTAATCGGTTAAACGCAGAAAATGAGAAGGATACCTGGTACGGTTTAGTCTGTTAAAGCTTATGGCTTTCTGCACAGTGTCAATGTCATTCCATTGATAGTGGCCAGAGGTGGGGAAGGTTAGGTTAGGGTGTGTGTGACACAGGCTAGTCTTTTTAATCAATTGTTCTCTGATTATGGCAACAATGCAGTTATTGGTTATCCCTAATTCACTGACGGTCTACCGGCCTTGAACAAATACTTAATGTGCTCTGAATTGGCCTATACAAGAGTTAACTGAGTAATCTCGAGTCATCTGTCAGCCAGATGAGGTCAACTGAGAAGTTCCAGGGTGTCAGTGAATCACCTCTGGCAGCTTTAGTATTTTATTTTCTCAACCAATGCAGAACTGACCAGATTTATTGAATTGATTTTCACATCTCATGACCTGCTTCAGTATGATGAACTACTGTGCTATATGTCGAGTCCTTTACCAGTGTTGCTGAGGGTGAAATCTGGGAGATGCTCCAAAATCTTTCATGGTTGAGCGGATGTGCCTGTTAGCGCCATAACCTGGTCGTATCTTTTGATTGCAAGAAGTTTGGAATATTGTTAGATTGCCCCACTGATAAAAAGCTAACTGGAGCTTTTGCAGGCATTGGTCTGAATCTGGACCACATGCTGTTTGGGATTGAGTACCATACATGGAAACACTAGGTATCTGGCCATTGTCTACTGCCACATCTCCATGTCATTGAGATTCCCAAGTACAAACTGTAGATACTCTTCGTATTAAACCGGTTGTAGATTGGTGCTTTACTGCACATGTGAGTACCACATTAATGAGTTCTCACATGACGAGGCTTCAGATTTCGGCTGTCAAGCTCTGTGCGCCACTGTCACCAAGGCATTGCAGTAGTGCCCTTCATTATCCTCACAACTGTGCTATTTTCAACATAAGTAGGACGGTGTGTGTTAGGAATAAAAGCTGCTTCTAAATGTTAAGCGCATACGAGAATCAAAGCCACATTCTAGGTTTCAGGAGTTTTAATGATGAGAGTCAGATGAAGTAATAACTTCTGAAGGGACCAACCAGCATTGGCACGGGGAAGGTTGGCATCTTTGCTGTTACTGAGAACTGGTTCCGTGCTGGCCTCTCGACAATTACTTGAACTGGTTCTGTGCTGTATTTAGACTCTGGAAGGGGAAATCAGTTAATTGTTCCTGTACTGTGCTCCATGTGCCTCAGTTATTGAGAGACCTTGTTGTATGATTTAGTCAATCTGTGTCCTACATTCTTGATTTATTCATTTTTTAATCCTTGGTAACCAAATGGACAGCTGTTGCGGCATGGGACTCTCTAATATAAAGATTACCAGTTGAGGTCAAGCCTGGGTTTGCTTTAGTGCCAAATAAGGACTTGGTTTGATTCTCTATTGAGCAAAGCCGAAGCATTTGTTCTGCCTTCAGCCAGAAGTGCCAAATGGATGATCCACCTTGGGTCCCAAGCATCACAGATGCCAGTCTTCAGCCAATTCAATTCACTCCATGTGAGATCAAGAAATAGCTGAAGGCACTGATTACTGCAAAGGCTATGGGTCCTGACGATATTCTAGCAATAGTGCGGAAGACTTGTAATCCAGAACTAGCCGCACCTTCAACCAATCTGTTCCAGTACAGCTACGACAATGGCAAGGTGGAAAATTATACAGGTCCGCCCAGTTCACATAAAGCAGGACATATCCAGTCTGACCAATTACAGCCCCAACTGTCGACCCTTGATCATCAGTAAATTGATGGAAGGGGTTGTCGAAAGTGTTATCAAGTGACACTTAGCAATATCCTGCTCACTGATGCTCAGTTTGGTTTCTGCCTCTTGACCTCATTACAGTCTTGATCCAAACATGGACAAAAGAGCTGAGCTCCAGAGGTGAGGCGAGAGCAACTGTCTTGCCATCGAGGCAGCATTCGACTAAGTGTGACATCAAGGAACCATAGCAAAACTGAGGCCAATGGGAATCAGGAGGCAAACTCTCCACTGGATGGATTTAGAACTAGCATAATGGAAAATAGTTGTGACTGATGGAGGTCAATCATCTCAAACCTGGGACATCACTGCAAGAGTTCCTTAAGGTAATGTCCTAGAGCCAACCATCTTCAGCTGCTTCAACAATGATCTTCCCTCCAACATAAGGTCAGATGCGGGAATATTCGCTGATGATTGCACAATGTTCAGCACCATTCACCACTCATATTGAAGAAGCCCATATACAAATACAGCAAGACCGTGCCAATATCCTGGCTTGTGCTGATCAGTGGCAAGTAACATTTGGACTGCATAAATGCCAGGCAAAGGCCATCACCAACAAGAGAGAACCAAACAATTTTCCCTTGGCATTCAATGGCATTATCATTACTGAATCCCCCACTATCCACATCCTGGGGGGTTATCATTGATCAGAGATTGAACTGGACTAGCCATATAAATACTGTGGCTACAAGAGCAGGTCAGAGACTAGATATTTTTGCTTGTGTGAATCACCTGTCCACCAGACATGAGTCAGGATTAAGATGGAATATTCTCCATATGCCTGGATGAGTGCAGCTCCCAACAACACTCAGGAAACTCCACCCCTCCAGGACAGAGCTGCTCACTTGATTAGCACTCCATCCACCTCCAGTGGCAGTAGTGTATATCATCTACAATTTGCACTGCAACAACTCACCTTTGGTAGCATCTTCCAAACCTATGACCTCTACCACCTAGAAGGACAAGAGCAGCAGATGCATGGGAACACCTACACCTGTAGGTTCCCCTTCCAGTCTGATGACATCCTGACTTGGAAATAAATCCCAGTTCCTGCAGTTTCTGGGTCAAAATCCTGATAGTCCCTTCCTGACATATAATGTGGGTGTACGTACTCCACATTGATTGCAGCGGTTCAAGGTACCTGCTTACCGCCAACACCTTGAGGATAATTAAGGATGGGCAATAAATGCTGGCCTAGCCAGTGACGTCCACATCTTGAAACTTAAAAATAAAAAAGGAAACAAGTCAATTTGAGCGATGTCTTTTTCCATTTAATTGCTCCAAACTGAAGTTTGATGTTGAATTTGTTCCACTGCACCAAGCTATTGCCCTTCTCCCACGTAGTTTTGTTGGATCTGAATTTTACTTTGAAGTTCACTACTGTATGCACGGCGTTTGTCGCCTGTTTTCTTCACCTTTATAACCTGGGCGTTTTCCACCTCTCAGGAGACGGCAGGCAAAGCTGAAAAAGGATCTTGCTGAGGCTGCCAAAGAGCCGTTGAATATTGACCCGTGAGTTGCTTCTCTTGACGTGTCTTTTTTTAGTGCACGAACACTTGATGCCTGCAATGTTCCCTCTAAACCACGCATTGTACAGCTACCGGAAACACAATGCGCAGTGCAACAAACAGTCCCCACATAGCCAACACTCCCTTTGAGATGTATTTTTGCACGGCTGTGTGTCAATCTTGGTGCGAAGTGTGTTTCTGCTGCTCTGTGAAGAGCAGTTGTACTTGTCCTTAGTGGAGTTAATGACTGACATTTGCCTTCCTTCTGCTCTCTGACTCTCAAGGGATGATGATATAGAGGTGCTAGGTGAGGAAGGGCCCGATGCATCTGGAGAAACGTCACCGGTGCGCGCAACACAGAGGACCCCCAGGTGAGAGCTTGGGTCTCGGAGGGTTGTAGGGGACACGGGGACTTAAAAAGAAAATGAGGATATCTGACAGACTGGGTTACAGCTTGGTAATAGATAATTGAGTTCAGTGTGTTTTGCGATTGTTTCTGGTTATTTCTTTAGCTCCACTGATTACTCTGGGATTGAATGTGCTGACCAGTGTAGCACTGACCCAGGTAGAAATAGGAAGGTTCAAATTCTTAATTTTGTTTAGGCAGCTAATTACAGACCGGGTGGTGGTTGGTGTTGTACACATCCAGAGTTCTGGACGGCAAGTAATAGTTGGGGATCCTTCTCCTGATGACTATCTGGTAACCCCTGCTGGAAAATGTATTTGTGCGAGGACATAGATGAAGGTACAATTGTGTTGGTGGCAATAATCCACTCTGTTGTCAAGATTCGTGCGTGTGGATTGGCCACTGGAGTCTTTAAGAGAGAAAATTGACCAAAACACCACACTCTTCAATCATTTTGCTTTTGTTTATTTATTTTATTTTTATTTATGTAACTACATATCTGATTTTCCCATCAGTACCACCAGTGAGAGACCTGTACATGCCAGAATTACACTATTATGCAGGCCTTCAAAACAAAATTGGAAAGACAAAATCTGCAGCTCTGCTGCTGGTTGTTTATGATGGTTTCTGCAAATGGAGGGCAAACGTTTTCTTCCTGAACCGTACACTTCAGGATCAGTGCAGTTCTTCAAAAATGTATGTTTTTTGATGATAGGAGAATACTTCCAAACTCTGTCCCAGCAATAATGTGGGAACAAGATTTTTTTAGGAATGGACAAAGCATAACAAACTTCATCTGTTTCCATAGATCAGCCTTGTCTGCTCAACATCTTCAATCCATTCTCATGCCACAAACGCATTGAATGATTCCACTTAACAGTGTCCATTTCAACAGCCTTTTCTGGCAACTTACAACAGCTGAATTCCCCTTTGGGAGCAAGAAACTCCTCCTAACTTCTTGCTCCTTTCTTTGCCGTTTTAAACATTTCGAATGGCTACAGCACAGAAGGAAGTCACTTGGGGCCCCAGTGCCAACACTGACTCTCCGCAATTCAAGCCTTTCATCCGACGAAACAATTTGTTTCAAATCAGTTTTGATAATTCTCTTCATGATCTTGTAAAATGCAACCCGAGTTTCCTAATTTTTTTCCACCCAAAAAAAAACATGCAATTCGTCAGACTTTTAACCTCTCCTCCGAACTGAAGTTCCCGATGCTTGGAATTCAGACGGAAATTGTTCAGCAGTCACCACTTAATGCACAATTTGTTTGCTATGGGGAGCGTATTAGCCTGAAGGGTCCACCCTACAGAGTGGGATAGTATTTGGAGGGTTTCATGAATTGTGCCAAGTTTCAGTAGATAAAGGGACTGACGCATTCACATCAGAGAGGTATTTGCTTCAGGTCTTGGTCTGTGCAGAGGTAGCCACTCTTGGCTGCAGTGGGATGCTGCTATTGCCCTCGCTCACCAGGATCTGGCCAATGTTACTTTGCCTCCCCGGTATCTTTTATCATTATCACTGCTGCTGGACATACAAAAGACAAAGAAAATTGGTAGGCAGCGTGTGGCTGAATTTTCAATAGTACTGTGAGCTGGTAAGACTCCCTTGCTATCATTGCGGTTTGGTAAAGTGGCCCCTGCGCAGCACCGCAACAGATATAAAATGATGGGACAGAAGCAGAAAATACTGAACAATCTCAGGAGGTCTGACAGCATCTGTGGAGCATCTCGCCATCAATACTGTCAGACCTGCTAAGATTGTCCAGCATTTTCTGGTTTTGCTTAAGATTCCAGCATCCACAGTAATTTGCTTCTATAAAATGATGGGAGGTTGTTCATGGTGAAGATCAGCTTTAAGCGTAACCCAGTCACACATTCATGGTGGGATGCAAGGGGCACTGAGACACAATGACAGGGTAGGGTCGCTCTGTTAACATTTTGAGTGTATGCAGAGGAAACCGTGAAGGTATATGTTGGTGGAGAGCTCTCGTAGTTTGCAATGAGTACGGCAGTAGTGTAAGTGCATGCTGAAGAGCCAAAGCAAACTAAACGTAATTGCGCTTTGCATCTTTTTCTAATTCAGTGACTCACTTTTTGATTCGTAAAGCCAAAAGCCACTTTGAGTGGAGACTGGTTGGATGTCCTATTGACAGTGATCCACCACCACTTTTTCAACTACAGGTGGATGAACTTGCCTATTGGTATTTCCACTTGCAGTGAAAAGGTGTTCGGGTGCTGTTCATATTCCTCCCTTCTCGACAATGCACCATTCATATTTCTCTTCCTTCAGCAGCTGCCATCAGGGTTTCTCCTGAGGACAACAAACCTTGGCCAAGCTTAGTCCAGACTAAGTACACTCTTGGCTGCACGTGCCCAACACAAAATGTATTTTAGCTGTCTCAATGCCAGATCCAGGGGGGGGCGGCAAATGCATTTGTAGAGGTCATACATTGGCATGGCAAATGGAAACGTGATTTCCCCATCCAGTCCCAGAGTGTGAAATGACAGTGTCTGACCCACTGTCCCACCCAGTTCCGGAGTGTGAAAGGACAGTGTCTGACCCACTGTCCCACCCAGTTCCAGTGTGAAAGGACAGTGTCTGACCCACTGTCCCACCCAGTCCCAGAGTGTGAAAGGACAGTGTCTGACCCACTGACCCACCCAGTTCCAGAGTGTGAAAGGACAGTGTCTGACCCACTGTCCCACCCAGTCCCAATGTGAAAGGACAGTGTCTGACCCACTGTCCCACCCAGTTCCGGAGTGTGAAAGGACAGTGTCTGACCCACTGTCCCACCCAGTCCCAGAGTGTGAAAGGACAGTGTCTGACCCACTGTCCCACCCAGTCCCAGAGTGTGAAAGGACAGTGTCTGACCCACTGACCCACCCAGTTCCAGAGTGTGAAAGGACAGTGTCTGACCCACTGTCCCACCCAGTTCCAGAGTGTGAAAGGACAGTGTCTGACCCACTGTCCCACCCAGTTCCAGTGTGAAAGGACAGTGTCTGACCCACTGTCCCACCCAGTCCCAGAGTGTGAAAGGACAGTGTCTGACCCACTGACCCACCCAGTTCCAGAGTGTGAAAGGACAGTGTCTGACCCACTGTCCCACCCAGTCCCAATGTGAAAGGACAGTGTCTGACCCACTGTCCCACCCAGTTCCGGAGTGTGAAAGGACAGTGTCTGACCCACTGTCCCACCCAGTCCCAGAGTGTGAAAGGACAGTGTCTGACCCACTGTCCCACCCAGTCCCAGAGTGTGAAAGGACAGTGTCTGACCCACTGACCCACCCAGTTCCAGAGTGTGAAAGGACAGTGTCTGACCCACTGTCCCACCCAGTTCCAGAGTGTGAAAGGACAGTGTCTGACCCACTGTCCCACCCAGTCCCAGAGTGTGATAGGACAGTGTCTGACCCACTGTCCCACCCAGCCCCAGAGTGTGAAAGGACAGTGTCTGACCCACTGTCCCACCCAGTCCCAGAGTGTGATAGGACAGTGTCTGACCCACTGTCCCACCCAGCCCCAGAGTGTGAAAGGACAGTGTCTGACCCACTGTCCCACCCAGTCCCAGAGTGTGATAGGACAGTGTCTGACCCACTGTCCCACCCAGTCCCGGAGTGTGAAAGGACAGTGTCTGACCCACTGTCCCAGTGTGTGAAAGGACAGTGTCTGACCCACTATCCCAGTGTGTGAAAGGACAGTGTCTGACCCACTGTCCCACCCAGTCCCAGAGTGTGAAAGGACAGTGTCTGACCCACTGTCCCACCCAGTCCCAGAGTGTGATAGGACAGTGTCTGACCCACTGTCCCACCCAGTCCCGGAGTGTGAAAGGACAGTGTCTGACCCACTGTCCCAGTGTGTGAAAGGACAGTGTCTGACCCACTATCCCAGTGTGTGAAAGGACAGTGTCTGACCCACTGTCCCACCCAGTCCCAGAGTGTGAAAGGACAGTGTCTGACCCATTGTCCCACCCAGTCCCAGAGAGTGAAAGGACAGTGTCTGACCCACTGTCCCACCCAGTCCCAGAGTGTGAAAGGACAGTGTCTGACCCACTGTCCCAGTGTGTGAAAGGAGAGTGTCTGACCCACTGTCCCAGTGTGTGAAAGGACAGTGTCTGACCCACTGTTCCACCCAGCCCCAGAGTGTGAAAGGACAGTGTCTGACCCACTATCCCACCCAACCCCAGAGTGTGAAATGACAGTGTCTGACCCACTGTCCCACCCAGCCCCAGTGTATGAAAGGACAGTGTCTGACCCACTGTCCCAGTGTGTGAAAGGACAGTGTCTGACCCACTGTCCCACCCAGTCCCAGAGTGTGAAAGGACAGTGTCTGACCCACTGTTCCACCCAGCCCCAGAGTGTGAAAGGACAGTGTCTGACCCACTGTCCCACCCAGCCCCAGTGTGAAAGGACAGTGTCTGACCCACTATACCACCCAGTCCCAGAGTGTAAAAGGACAGTGTCTGACCCACTGTCCCACCCAGTCCCAGAGTATGAAAGGACAGTGACTGACCCACTGTCCCACCCAGTCCCAGAGGGGGAAAGGACAGTGTCTGACCCACTGTACGACCCAGTCCCAGAGTGTGAAAGGACAGTGTCTGACCCACTGTCCCAGTGTGTGAAAGGACAGTGTCTGACCCACTGTCCCAGTGTGTGAAAGGACAGTGTCTGATCCACTGTCCCAGTGTGTGAAAGGACAGTGTCTGATCCACTGTTCCACCCAGCCCCAGAGTGTGAAAGGACAGTGTCTGACCCACTGTCCCAGTGTGTGAAAGGACAGTGTCTGACCCACTATACCACCCAGTCCCAGAGTGTGAAAGGACAGTGTCTGACCCACTGTCCCACCCAGTCCCAGAGTGTGATAGGACAGTGTCTGACCCACTGTCCCACCCAGCCCCAGAGTGTGAAAGGACAGTGTCTGACCCACTGTCCCACCCAGTCCCAGAGTGTGATAGGACAGTGTCTGACCCACTGTCCCACCCAGCCCCAGAGTGTGAAAGGACAGTGTCTGACCCACTATACCACCCAGTCCCAGAGTGTGAAATGACAGTGTCTGACCCACTGTCCCACCCAGCCCCAGAGTGTGAAAGGACAGTGTCTGACCCACTGTCCCAGTGTGTGAAAAGACAGTGTCTGACCCACTGTCCCACCCAGCCCCAGAGTGTGAAAGGACAGTGTCTGACACACTCACCCACTGTCCCAGAGTGTGAAAGGACAGTGTGTGACCCACTGTACATCCCAGCCCCAGAGTGTGAAATGACAGTGTCTGACTCACTGTTCCATCAGACGATAAATATTCTACAATATTTCTGCTGCTCATTGCAGAACATGGCCTCTGTGGATGCCCCGGTGTGGTTAATGAGTGAGAATAGGATCAGGCTAGACTCTGAAGCCCCCACCTAGTTTAGGAAATAGTGTCCAGATGCTCCTGATTGCTCATGCACATGAAAAAAATGCCACTTTGCTGAGTTTCTGAGATGTATAAACTACGCGCTTCAGACAATGGTTGAGGAGGATTGGAGTGATGAATAGAGTGTCGGATTTTTACGTGAACATAGGAGGGAGTTTCATTGCTGTGTGTTCAGAGTATTTAGCTGTGTGCCTCTGTATTTGGTGAGCAGTGTCGGGGTGAAAGATTTGTGAGCATCACTTTGAGTTTCAGTTAATGCACTGAAGGTGAGTGGACATTGATTGAACTGCACTGTCTCACACTGACGGTCATTTCTTCTCTGTTCTGTGTAGAAGGACTTCGCAGACGTCTGGTCTCTTGGATTCTATCGGTAGTATCTTTGGGTAGGTTAGGATCACCCCACATTTATTTTTCACCGTTGTGTATTTAAAATGTGACTTGACCTAAGAGCTATTAATCAGATATTATTTATCTTTCTCACTGGCAATTATGCATCTCTATCCATCCTACTCTGTGCCATACTCTCCTATTCCATTCAACTATTTCTACTAATTATGCTAATCCGGTGAGCACTTTACTCATGGGGCTAAGTTCTTGCTTTTCACCTGTCTGCAGCAGTGAACCCAAGATTAAGCCACAAGTCCTGCAGCAGTGAAAATTGGAGAGGACTTACAGAAATTAAGTTTGTGAATATACAGTAAAGCATGTTCTGTAGCCAGTGCATATTTAGTGGTACTCTAATTTTTTTTTAAAAAAAGAATCTCCTCTTCCTCAAAAGCCCCCATCTGTTTTATTTTCAATCTTGTGAATCTTCCATTGGCCACATCCCAAACATGAGCACTAAGCCTGCCCCAGAACTGGTCATTTGCACCCTGCCCTGTCTCAATCATTTCGCTCTCTCTCCCTCTTTGGGTGCAGTGCTTTAGGCACCATTTGCTCTCCATTACCTCAACGCGTGTGGCCAATCTTCATGTGTGACTCTCGGCAATGAGTGACAACAGACGACTTTGATGTAGGGTAGGGACCTTGTCCTCGAATACACATGCTCAGTCTCCGGCAGGAGTCGTTGACTAGTGATCAGGAGAGGAAAGTCTGGCCGATTTTTCATCATCTCACCACCAGCCTTAGTTCATTTGTTGCCTGCAACGATGTCAACTAAACCCGCATAGCAATGGAATGGGACCTTTTACGTCTGTAGCTCAGTTTTGTTTGTCCATTGAGCCATTAGAGCTACTTGTATCTCAATATTTGTGTATCAGTATTTCTTCAATAGTCTATAATGTGTTCAAGATCAGTTAATGCATCTTGCTTCGCTACCTCCTTACTATGCCATCCTAGAGCACCTGTATAGTTACACACTTTGTTCCAAATGTATGTTGATACCCGATTACAGATTCTGCCAGTGCTGAGTAAATCAGAGATTCTGTATTTGCCACCTTTAGAAAACGTTCGCCAACATTGCACGGAACTGTGACTGATGTCCCCAGTGTCCGTACGGGACCATGCAATGAGATGCGACTTCCCACCACGGCACGCCACGTATTTGTGAGTATTCAAACAAAAGGCTGGATAAGTACATAGAGAGAAATGAAATAGAAGGACGAGCTACTAGGGTTGAATGAAGTAGGATGGGTGGAGGCTCATGTGGAACATAAACATAAGCACTCATTGGACGAAAAGCTCTGTTTCCGTGTTGTAAATTCTATGCATTCTGGCTCTTCAATAAAAACAAAGGCCAATTTTCGTGAGTCCTCCCTCGGTGTCTCGCTGGGTCTCAGAATTTCAATAATTTTCCGACTGGACTGAGTCCCTGTTCAGTACTGGCTCTGCAGGACCATTGAATTAACACCATGGTGTCCATTTAGGCTAGTTGTGAGTTTTGTATGGGAATGCACAAGAATTAAAAGACCTTTGCAGTCCACCTGACTGGTCTTAATGTCTAGGGAATATGCTGCACAATACCGACTCGAACTATCGGCTACAATACTGACTCATTTGGGTCAAACTAATGATGTATCCATTTCTTTTAATTGAGCAAAAGTACAAGTTGGAAAGGCAAGATAAAATCCTGACATGATAGATCAGTTGATTGAAATGTGACTAAAGAATCACTTGTGTCTGAAATATCACAAAGTGCTTCTCGTTAAGTACTTTCTGAAGTGCAATGAAATCTATAGACTCAAACAGCATTGCATAATGTACATTATTGGCTACTGTTTTAAATATATTTACATGCTTTTAGCACATCAAAAAGGAGGTTGAGTGCTTTTGAGTCTCGAACAGGCCCACGCAACATATTGGAAAGAGCAGGCACCTCAGACTTAATGACCATGTCTCATTCAGCATTTTTATTGAATTCCAATTCCACCGTCTGCCGTGTTGGTATTTGAACCTGGGTCTCTAGATTACTGGTCCTGTGACAATACCACTAGAACACTGCCAGGAAGACCGTACAATTTCATCTGTCATTGCATCCAGCTGTTAAATGATACCCTTGCTCCATCTAGGAGTCCTTTGCATGAATTGACCCACCTTATCATTCTCCGAAACCCCCATACTTCCCATCCTAATCTAGGTAGGCTGTGATGGTAGATGGGTTCCTGATTATTTAATGGGACTTCAGTCCCATGTTTCGGAGAGAGTCCATGGAAGATGTCTGACTGAACGAGTCATGGTCAGGTTGGGCGGTCTGCGGCTGTTTGTGCTGCATGACTCTGATGACTGACCGAGACCCACAGTGTCTCCCTGTTCAGTGTTGGGAGGGTTCTGTGGCAGTACCTATTTGAAAGAATGAAAATAAATAACTTGCAATTGTATTATGCCATTCACCACACCAGGGTATCCAAAAGTGCTTTACAGCCAGTGAAGCACTTAGTAATAGTCACTGTTTTGATCTGACAAACAAAGCAGTTAACCTGCATGTAACAATGGTCCCGTCAACAGCAATGAGATAGATGACCAGATAATCTGTTTGAGTGGTGTTAATTGAAGGATAAATATGGAACAGATCACCAAGGAAACTCATCTTTTCTTCGAATAATGTCAAGGGATTTTATTACAATCAGTTGAGATATCAAATGGCACTTTGTTTTGGATTGATGATTTATTAATGGACAGAAAGCAGAGAATAGGAATAGTGATTTATTTTTGGGTTGTCGGGTAGTAAGCAACAAATGGGGCGGGGGGGGGGGGTTACTACAAAGAGCAGTGCTGGGGCCTCCGCTGTTTATAATCTATGTCAATTTTAGGGTAGCAAGGTATTTTATTTAATCAAGGGGTGGTCATCCCTGCCCGTCTGAGAATTGGCCCAGTTAAGGACCCCATGCTCAGAGTTACGAGCCATGGCCAAAGGTGGAACCAGTGAATTTTTGGTAGTGAAAGTGGATGAATTTGAACCTCGGGGTGACAGCTGCTTACAGGTGGAGGGTCATTCACAAAGATGACTTCTGTTTCCTTTAAGGACACATGCTGGCAGGCCAGCAGCACGGTTCAATTCCTGCACCAGCCTCCCCGAACAGGTGCTGGAATGTGGCGACTAGGGGCTTTTCAAAGTAACTTCATTTGAAGCCTACTTGTGACAATAAGCGATTTTTATTTTTATTTTCATTTCATTTCACATGAGGAAAGCAACATGAAAATCACCATGTGTTGTTTTCCCTAGTCATGTTGCTCAATAGTCATTGAAGCTGAAAATGGGAAGCTCTGATGAGCAATTAAAAGGGAAAGCACAGGACTGCGAGGTGTGGAGAAATGAGTAGAAAGCCTGACCTTGGGAAGATCATCACTTGGCCAACTGAAGCAGGTGACAACGGTGGCGTTCTAATGCCTAAAACTGTCTGGTCAGAGTGTCATATCAATAAGATGATCCCAGAATAATCCATTCCTTTCTTCAACTTTCACCCTGGATTTTCTTTTTTTTTAGGATGCTCACGACGGAGAGGTGAACGCAGTCAAGTTCAGTCCAGGATCCCGAGTGGTGGTGACAGGTGGGACAGACCGGAAAGTTAAACTCTGGGAGGTCTCATCAGGTATGTGAGAAAAATCTACTCTGCAGCCAGGTAATTGGACTAGAGCTGAACCTGGCTCTTGTGCCTGTGGCTATTTGATAATCAACACTATGGCCAATCACAGCATCGTTTTGGGGATTTTATCCTTATACCATCAGCGCTCATGTCACAAGCCTTGAGACCCTAGCTGCCCTTGTTTCCTATTCCCTGCTCTCTCTGCCTATGGGTGTTGACTTCCACCTTTTCACAGATGCCAAGCATTCTTCCAGAGCTTTGCCAAATGGACAATCTCGCCAGCGAGTATCGGTGGACTATTTCACTTTGGGATATATCATAGCTGAGCCTGATGCTGTCCTGATTAAACCTTCACACAAGAACGCTCTCCAGGTAGTGATCAGGAACCTTAGCTAATTTTTGCATTACACCATCCCATCATTCCAGGGGGGCTAAGATGCTGACTTCATAGCACTAACTGAGGGTAAAACTCAATGTATTGCTCGATGTATTGTTCATTGCCTCAGTATGCGATGTGGACGATAATACTTCAGTTTTTCCAAAGGCTAATGGTGGTTTTGTAATTGTCTAAAGCACAGAGGTCAGTGATGATAAGTAAACGGTCTGATGGCACTTTATTAAATGCCCACATACACACTCCCAGACCATCCTGCACTAGTTGCGCTGTGATGGTAACGGAGTTCCTGACAGTAACTGATGCTGCTGTTTCAATCGATGTTCTTGCAGAGATTTGGAATGTCTTTACAGTGAGCATCTCACAAAACTAGACACGCAGGAGCTTTTTGAGTGTTGTGGGATTTATCTCTGGTGCGTGACTGCAAGTTTTCAAGCTGAGACCTCCATTGAGAAAATTAGATGTGCTTTGCATTGGTCTAGATGCTAATATGAATTCCTAGTGATAATTAATCCTGACTGATTGCTACCTGCAAACCAATATTGTGCTACTCAAGACTTGCAATTGAACACTCTTGTTCAGCCATTCAGGGATGCTTCACCCCAATTGATTTTTAATGGTTTTGCTCTCCATTCCAATGAACAAGTGCCTGAAGCTGGCAGTCAATGTCAATGGTTTGGAAGATTGCACTTGGGAATCCCACATCATAGTGCTTTGGAGCTGCAGGATATGGCCTACTTCTAGAGATGAGATTTAATTTTTTTAAGTTGTTTTCTCTTTCTTCCCTTAAAAGTATTGGCTTTCACTGAGGGGCAGAGTCCTCCATTCTCGGTTTTTCTTGCTCACGTGATCTTTCTTCACAGGTTAGGCCAGTGAGTGTGGAGTACATCTTTGCCCAGTCCTACCCGTACGCAATGATCACAAACAGCAGAGTGGAAAATTTTTATTCCAACACCCTGCTGCCTAAGGGATTATACAGAGCATGCCTCAATTGAGCACATCCTCCACCCGGCCTGTGACTGTTACTGAAACTAAGTGTCTTCAATGGAAAGACTGCATTTCCAGCATTCAGATCCCACACCATGAATACAATTCATCCAGAAATATTAAATTAAAGAGAGAGAAGTGTCTGTCGAAGACTGTGGTTGTGACACTGCATACTGACCGATACACTGTTTGCTTTGTACAGGAAGGTGTGAACTGAAGGGCTCACTAACTGGCAGTAATGCTGGAATTACCAGCCTTGAATTTGACAGCATGGTAAGTCAGACTTTTCCTCAGTCCTTGCTGAAGCTACAGGTTAATTTAAATGTACAAAATTGTCCCTCTTTTGTAAGTGTTGCCAACCTTACAGTACCTCAAATAATTGGCCGTTTTTCATGTGTCATCCAAGAAATAGTGCATTATGAGGTTGTGTTTACCATTAGTGGGATGGAGGAGAGGGATTTGCTACCGCCTGATCATATCCCTACTACTCCATCGTCTGTATTAGCTTTCACTAAGATCATGGCAAGGGTCAGGGAGTACTTAAATGGGGCAGTGTCAAGGGGGATCTGGTGTGTGTCAAGGGAGATCTGGTGTGCATCTAGCCAATGGTTGATGAGACTTTGTGGACAGAGCTTACACAGCAGGCCAGTGTTATAATTGACCAAGGGGTATTCAAAATTAAGTGTCCCCCGCCCTCCGTCATATAGGCACATGCAAGCTCATTGCCCTGTCATTGAGGATAATTTTAGTTACGCTTACTAACCTGTTTGAATTAACAATACAGATTGTAAGTGATTGTTGTGGTTAACAACACTCCGTATTAGCCGTGGCGTGTTCTGTTATGGTTTAGCTCAATTTCTTCTTACAGTTTTAAGATAATGTTTTTTGCTCAGGGTGCGTACCTCCTTGCTGCCTCCAACGACTTTGCTAGTAGAATCTGGACTGTGGATGATTCCCGGCTGCGGGTAAGTTAAAATTGCTTGAGCCTGCTCTCTCAATCTGCTGACCAACTTCCTTCATATCCTCCCTGTGTATAGTGTCTTGTGCTGTTTTAGTTTTGTTGGGAATGGAAATAAATTTGAAGTGAGATTTATGTTCATGTGATAAACATTTACTTGGTTTCTAAAGGAGAGTAATGCTTAATGAGCAGTGTCTGTAGATGGCTCCACAGCAGGCGATCATAAATTTGGAATTTTTAACACCTCTTTACCTCCCCTATTCTAATGAAAAGACCCTTTAATCTCTGAAAGCTGAATTTGACCAATGATTTGTGTTTATGTGGCCATCATGCTTAATTGGCAAGGCCAGGTAAAGCTGCCAGACAGAGGTCAATGATGATAGGTAAAAGGTCTGACTGCATGAGACATTACCCCACATCCTCGCTCCCAGGAAACCCTGAAATTTCCATTCTTGCTGTAGATGTGCTGCGATGGCACAGGGGTTCCTGACAGTAATTGATGCTGTTGCTTTAGTCCGTTTGAGAGATTTGGAGTGTGTCTGCAATGTGCATCTGACATAATTACTCACCTCAGGAGTGTTTAGGGCTGTGGGGTTTGTTTCTATTGCCTGACTGCAAATTGAAAACTGAGACCTCGCGTACTAAACTTTGTAGCAGAAGAAATTTTGCATCTAACCAACCATGTCTGTAGTGTGACTTCAAAATTTCTTTTGTATGTGCTTTAAGCTTTGTGGGAAGCATACACTTCCGGTAACACTGCCCTGTCTCACTGTGCTGATTTTACTGAGCAATATTTGACTCCTCTGTGGGGAGAGGCCGTGGAATGACGATGGTAGACATGAGTGCTTGGGAGCGGGATTTGCTGGTCGCTGGACTCCACCAGGAATGGTTACACTGCAGGGATGCAGTGCCTGCAGGTGAAGTGTTCTGTTCAGTGCAGTCTAGTTTCGAAGAAGCGTCACACCGACGCAAAATGATTCTCTCTGTGCAGATGCTGCCAGACCTGCTGAGTTTTTTTCCCCAGCGCTTTTCCTGTTTTCATTTTAGATTTCCTGCATCCGCAGTATTGTGCTTTTATTAACTAGGTGTTTATGGATTTGAAAGTAAAAGTGAGGTGGCTCATGGGGAGCAGTGGGTGGAGTCCTGGCCTATCCGCTGTGGAGAGAAAAACAGATGGCATATCGGAACTGTGACCCATCGTCAGAACTGGGAAATATAAACCACTTAGAAAATAGTTAGCTTAGATATGGCACATGATTTGGCGGGAAAGTGCTACAGGAAGTGGTTGGCCTGCACAAGACTTTGTGCTAAGTTGGAGGATATCCTGTTTTATAAGAGCGTACATTATAATGTTGAAAACACTTCTACTGAAGTGTAATTATGTGTCTTTCATGTTTGTAGCTGAGTGCAGTAGGGATTTATTTACAGCAGTCTTGTTCTTGAATTGACCTGAGAACCATTTGCAGCACACAGTGATCTCCAGCTGAATTACTGCTTCATGTGTCTCCTAACTCCTACTCTCAGCCAGAGTAAATTAAGAATCGTTATTCTATTTTATTTTCTTCTTGCCCGGGACAGGAGTGCTCTTGGTGCCTGGGCCACTCCAGCTTCCAAGTAAAAGAACCCCATTAAAATAGCACCAGCACTTCCATTTTTGTTTAATCCGTGGAGAAGTACCTGACTCCCACACCGAGCCCTCTTGGCGGTATGACTAAAATACGGCTCAGTGCTGGAATTACACGCACTGGAATCGGCCCATTGTCCCATCACTCTTGCAAGTGGCTTTGAGCAAGACGTAGGTCTATGGTTCTAAGTTTTGGTTTTCAAACAAATCTTTAAATTTCTTAGGAATCAAAGCTATGTTCTGGATGCCACTTTCTCCTGTGAAAGACGAAGTTTGGAATTCTAGCCCCACTCTAGGCCTTGAGCACAAAATTCAAGGCTAACACTGTGGCACAGTACTGAGGGAGGTGCAGTCTTTCAGGTGAGGTATTCAACCAAGGTCTGACCTGCAAAGAATCCATGGCACTATTTTGAAGAAGAGTTGGGGAATTCTCCTTGGTGCCTTGGCCACTATTTATCTCTCAATCAACATCACAAAAACAACTTATCTGGTCATTATTGCTGTTTGGGGGAAGTTACTGTCCACAAGTTAGAGACAGACTTTCCTAAAGTCACAATAGTGACTGCACTTAAAAGTATTTGGATGTGAAACACTGATATGTCAAGTAGTCATGGAAGGTGCTGTATCGATGCAGAAAGCTGATCGCACTTTCTATGCTTAATAGTTGTAACATTGACTTCTTGCTCCTTGTGCCTTCTCTTTCTGGAACAGCACACATTGACAGGACACAGTGGGAAGGTGCTATCTGCAAAATTCCTTTTGGACAATGCTCGGGTGGTGTCGGGTAGCCATGACCGGACGCTCAAGCTGTGGGACTTGAGCCGCAAGATCTGTAAGTACTCAGGGCAATGTGAAGAGGAAGTGGCAAGAAACAGTGCAGTGCAAAGCTTCTCCTTCCAATCCAGTGCAGTCACAGACCAAGTTGTATTTTGTTTGGAAAAGCTTAAGATGGCTCAGTCAGCAGTTAAGTGGCCTACTGACCACTGTAGCAGTGAGCCATAACCTCCAGAAAGTCACAAATTTAATTCTCCTCCATTGTCAAGGTAGCTAATTTCAGCAATCGGAGCCATATCTCAGCTATGCATGGGGAAAACTAACCATGGATCCCTATTCCTGATTATTTTCTCAGTAAACCCTTGCATAAAAATGGGCTGAGGGGCGCAATTGGGCATGTGTTATGCGTGATTCAGTCGCCCCTTCCTTCAGGCTTTGTGGCATGTAAGGAACTCGGAGACCACTGGACCAGGTGGAATGTTACCTCAAGAAGGTGTACCGATTTCATTGGAGGATAAAGACAGATTAGAAAGGGGGAGAAATGAAATTTCTAGCAACCCAAAGAGAGAAGACATTCCAAGAAGGAAAATCTTTAACACAACTCAAAGGCAAATTGTTAACCTCTTTTGACTTTTTTGCATTTCCAGCAATTTCTGTTCAAATATCTGGTATTTTGCCTCCTTTTCAGAAAAATTGGACACAGTGTGCCTTCCTCTCCTTTACCAGCTCATTCCCTCTTCCCACATCTGTTTCTACCCGCCATCCACAACCCAACAGAATGAGATTCACTCGCATATTAAGTAGACAGCTTATCAATGTGAACAGCAGATGGAGAGACAGATCAAAATAACAGTGTAGCGCAATGATTTATAGAAAACCGTGTGGAAGTGTATTGTTGAATGACATTTTGACATGTGCATGTATTAGCACACAAGTCATTTGGAAACAACAAAATCAAGCTGTTAAGGAATATTGTTTCATCTTACTTCCGTCTCCTTATTCAGTGTTCACCTCTTCTATTCCAGGTATCAAGACTGTATTTGCTGGCTCGAGCTGCAATGACATTGTTTGCACTGAGCAATGTGTTATGAGTGGGCACTTTGACAAGAAGATTCGCTTCTGGGACATCAGGTGAGATGTTTATGATGGATTTTTCTCCTTGAATCATTTATATGTTTCTGAAAATTTGTCATGTTATCGCCGCAATGCCAAAAGGCAAAGTATTGTAGACTGGACAGTTTATGCAACTGTTGAGCTCACTGAGATTTTTATCAAGCCCTTCAAGGAGTAGATTGAGTATGCATTTGAGTTTCTCACATACTGCAGAAGTGGGGCCAAAGGTTCAAACTTTGAACATTGTTCAGAGGCTGCACAGAAAGTTGTGCAGAGCTTAGTGAACATGTGGAGGAAGCTGCTCATGGGGTGAGACTATGCAGGTCTATCGAAAAAAGAAATAGCAGGAGTTGGCAGTGTGGTCCATGGGACCAATTCTGCCATTCGGTATCATGGCTGAACTTTAGCATTCATTTCACTTTCCCATCTATTTCTATGATTGTCTGAGTGACTAAAAAACAGATCAATCCCAGGGTTGAACATATTAAATGACCAAGCATCCATGGTATCTTGGGAGAGAATTCTGAGTGAAGCAATTTCCCCATATCTCCGTTTTAACTGGCTGGTCCTTTAGCCTGAGATGCTAGACTCTCCAGTCAGGAAAACAGCATCTCAGTGTCTGCTCTGTCAAGTCCTCTCAGAATTTTACACATTTCACTCAAGTTCATCCCTCATTCTTCTCAGTGCCTGTGAGATGCCCATTTAGATAACTATTTAACAGAATGGCCAACTGAGAAGTCTTAGTTTTGGTATTGGCAGACTGCAAGATCTCTTTCAGTTCTGTACTTGCCATATCATAGAATCCCTACAGTGCAGAATGAGACCATCCATTCGGCCCATTAAGTCTGCACCGACCCTCTGAAAGAGCACTCCATTTAGGCCCACTTACCCGCTTAGTCTCCCTAACCCTGGACACTAAGGAATAATTTATCATGGCCAATCTACCTAACCTGCACATATTTGGACTGAGGGGGGAATCTGGAATACCCGGAGGAAACCCACACAGACACGGGGAGAAAGTGCAAACTAGACACAGCCACAATCATCCAAGGCCGGAATTGAATCCGGATCCTTGGTGCTAAGGCAGCAGTGCTAACCACTGTGCCATGGTGCCGCCCCTATATATAGCAGATATATAACAACACACAACAGTTTGGATATTGTTACAATTATGAGATTTGTAGGGTTATATTTTGGCTCTATAGATTTAAATGTGGGATGAATGAAGGTCGGAATGTGACCTGTTATGCAGTCTGCCTGACAAGCCTGAGTGGTTTGATTGCTAGACATGGAGGGGTCTTAGATTGTTTCACTAGGAAAAAAATACAAGGTATTTACTCTTGGAAAGAATGGCAGCAGTCTCTTGAGTTTGCAACGAGTAGATAGAATCTCCCAAAGTCCTAGGGAGGCATTGAAGGTACCAGGTTGTGAACAGTTGCGCCTAGACTGTCCATTTAATTCTAAGATGGAAGGCAGTTGGGATCAAAGATAGCTAATTAATATTTCTACCCAAATACAAACTTATTGTGTATCACATTGCCATAGGAGACCATTTTTTTAAAGATCAGGTTACAGGCTTCCCAACAAATCAATGAATATCACAGAGAACTAGTAGACGTACTGTGTGCTCAGCAAAGAAAAAAAGCTGCTGGACCTTGCAGGCTTACCACAACTAGATGCAGGAAGTAGAAGATGTCTCGTCAAAAAGTTGCATCCGATGTCCTTACTCTGGCATGGCCAGGCTAAGAAGAATTATTTGAACAGGCTTCACTGCCAGTGATGGTTTTGGGAAACTATCCAGAAACTGAGGAAAGTGCCTGGTGACGGTCATTTGGTTACTACTCAGTGAAGCGGGAATAGAGGAATCGGTTGGAAACTGGGAACATTTGTTTGCTAAAAGGACTATAATTCTGTGGAGAGTGCAATGTGTGATGATTATAAATGGGGACGTTTAAAGTCTATAGTTTAACGCTTAAATTGCATATAAAAAGTGTTCAGTTTGGTGTTTAGTCGTCTGTTACAGTAAAAATTTTAAACCATGAATCTTGTTGTGCCATTCTTTCAGCTACTAACTGGAAGTTCAGGGGCGCAATCTACCCAACTGGGAACAGAGTACCGTAGCGAGCACTTTAACCGTGTGTTTCCCGGCGCTCAGAGTGACGAGAAACACCTTGTGATGGAACTCATAGTCGGGTAGATACGGGGCCTTAGCGGGGAATTCTCCGGCAAGCCCACACTTTGTCTCGTTTCCTACACTGAGGAGCTCCGCTCACCGCAACTCCTCAGTGCAGGAGTTCAGAACGCTCCAACTCACCTATAAGTGAGTCCCCAGGCCCACCCATGCAGGGTACCCCAAGCCCAGTCCACAGTGTGGGAAAATGCCTGCTTGGTTCCTTGGCAGTGCCAGCCTGACAATGCCCCTGCTAGTGCCACCTTGGCAGTGCCAGCCTGACAGTGCCCCTGCTAGTGCCACCTTGGCAGTGCCCCTGCTAGTGCCACCGTGGCAGTGCCAGCCTGACAGTGCCCCGCTAGTGCCACCTTGGCAGTGCCCCTGCTAGTGCCACCGTGGCAGTGCCAGCCTGACAGTGCCCCGCTAGTGCCAGCCTGACAGTGCCCCTGCTAGTGCCACCGTGGCAGTGCCAGCCTGACAGTGCCCCTGCTAGTGCCAGCCTGACAGTGCCCCTGCTAGTGCCACCGTGGCAGTGCCAGCCTGACAGTGCCCCGCTAGTGCCACCTTGGCAGTGCCCCTGCTAGTGCCACCTTGGCAGTGCCAGACTGACACATAAGTGGCAAGCCTCCGATCCCCTGGGAGACCCCCACGAGTATCGTTTCATCTGGTCCCCGTTTGTGGAGACCAGCACTGAATGGTGCTCGCCTGAGATCTCCAAGGCGAAGCTTGTGGGAGTGCATGTTAGAGTGAGACTAGTTGTCTCACTCTAATATGAAGATTTTCCAAAAAGTGATCGGCCCACAAGGGGTGAGATTCACATTACGTTAGATCTTGCGAGGTGTGGTGAGCCAGGTAGATCCCGGAAGAGGGATCTCCTGGCTGCGTTGCACCGTGGCGCGCTGCCTTTCGGGCATAACGTGGCTGGTAGATCGTGCCCCAGATTGTTTTTTTGGGTCCTTGGTCTCTATGGAGATAGAAGCAATACCAGTTTTGAATGACTACGGTGTGAGACTAAGAGTTCCATGAGTAATCTAATGCCACATCTCCACAATACTATTAAATCATGTGCATTACATTTTTTGTTCCTACCATCTCCAGGACTGAGAGTATTGTGCGTGAGGTGGAACTGCAGGGTCGTATCACAGCACTCGATCTCAACCCTGAGCGCACAGAACTACTCACCTGCTCCAGAGATGACTTGTTAAAGATTATTGACCTACGCACAAATGTCACCAGACAGTCCTTCAGGTAATTGGAAGGGGTGGCCCAGACTGCTTCAACTCTATAACTGCCAAGCAGAATCTGTCTTTCTTTTATACCAAAGAATTGCAATGTAAGGCTGTTTATGTTTAGGAAGCACTGTTGGGTTTCCATCTGTTTATGTCTAAGGATTGTGTCCATTTATCTTTTCCCATTTGCTTGTGGAATGAGTGGAATTATTACCCATTCCTAGTCCTTGGGAAGATGATAGTGAGCTGCCGCCTTGAACCTTTGCAGACCATGAGGTACAGGCACACCCACAGTGTTTTTAGGGAGGAAGTTCTAGAATTTGACCCAGTGGAAGTGAAGGAATGGTAACATAATTCCAAGTCTGCATTTTGGTTTAGAGGGGAATTTGAAGGTGGTGGTGTTCCCATCAATTTGCTGCCCTTGTTCTGGGTGGTCGAGGTCACGGTTTTGGGAGGTATTGTCAAAGGTATTTTGGCAAGTTGTTTGCAGCGTAGCTTATAGATGGTACACACTGCTGCCACTTTCTGCCAGTGTGGAGGGATTGAATGTTTAAGGTATGTGAAAATGGAGCGCTGAGCAAGTCTGCTTTGTCCTGGATGATGTTGAGCGTATTCCATCACCCTCCTGACTCACTCACTTATAAATGATGGGCATGCTTTGGGATTCAGGAGGTGAGTCACTCGCCACAGAATTTCTGGCTTCACACCTCTTGTACCCACAGCATTTATATAGTTGTAAGTTTCTGTTTAATGGTAAACCCTCCCAAGGAACAGCTGCAGCAAAATTACGACACATACTAGGGATTGATGCCCTACTCTGGCCTGTTGGTTGGTTGCCCATTTTTTCATTCATACACGTGATGTGGGCATCACTGGCAAGGCAAGCATTTATTGCCCATCTCTAATTGCCTTTGAGAAGATTCTGGTGACTTGCTTTCATGAACCACTGCAGTCCGATTGGTGAAGGTACTCCTTCAGTGACCTTTTTAGCAGTTTGGTGCAGCTGAGTGGCTTACTGGGTCATTTCAGTGGGCAGTCAACCACATTACATAGAGTCTGAAGACACGTACAGGACTAGCCGGTAAGAATACCAGATTTCCTTCCTGAAGGTCACCAGTGATTTGTATTTAGTTAACTGAATTTAAATGCTGCAGCTGCTGTATTAGAATGTGATTGTGAATCATTTTGCCTCAGCCACTGGATTAATAGTCCAGTAACTCAGATATTGTTACTGTGCTTCTTCGTTAACACATGTGGGTGATTGGTGCCTTTCTCAGTGCTGCCTTTGATCATGTGCAATCTCTTTCCTAAACAGCGCACAAGGATTCAAGTGCGGGTCTGATTGGACAAGAGTAACGTTCAGGTAATTGAGCTCTAAAGTGCTTTGAATATCTGCTAGTTCACAGATCATTATGATTTAATGAAAAAAGAGAATCATGGAGGATAATGTAGTGGGGATGTGGAGACGCTGGTTGTATTGGGGCACTGGGTGGAGTAAAGGGAGAAATCAGGTGTGTCTAGTGGGTGGATGTGTTGGGAGGGAATGTCAGTGTGCTGGGGTTGGGTGGAATGGGCAGGTCTTTAATGGCAGCAGGCTGTGTTGTGGGTGGTGGTGGAGGGTGGGTTGGGGGGTCAAAAGATGGCATTGGCATATAGCAGGGTGCTATTTATATCCGGTTACAGTGGAAGATTTGTTAGAAATCTACTATCCAGAAGGAGGCTATTCGGCCTGCACCGACCCGCTGAAAGAGCACCCTAACCAGATTCCTACCCTATCCCTGCAAACCTTTAATTCCACTTAACCCGCGCATCCATAGACACAAAGGGGCAAATTAGCATGGCCAGTCCACATCTTTGGACTGTGGGAGGAAACCGGAACACCTGGAGGAAACCCACGCAGACACTGGGAGAATGTGCAAATTCCATGCAGACGGTCATCCAAGACCACAATTGAGCCCGGGTCCTTGGTGCTGTGAGGCAGCAGTGCTAACTACTGTCACCATGCCGCCCATGAGGGATTCATTTTTTTAATGGGAGCCCCATGAAATATCAACGCTCTTGCAAATCCCTGATCCTAAAACTTCATTGACGCTGTCAGGGCAATATTAATGAGGGAACATTTCTTAAATTTCTATGCCTTGATCTTACAAGTGCGCAGACCAGATTCAGGGTATAACTTGGTGACCCCCCACCATATATAAGTTAAAATCATCTTCACATTGCTTTAAATATCCTGTGCTCCTGATGATGAGAGCATTGAATGGCAGCACTTGATTTAGTTTCCCACTTCTCATATCATGGGAAGCATCAGTGATTCTTCACATCGTGCTTCCAACCCAAGCTGATAGCTGGTACAAAGTTAAGCTGGTCCCACTGGCATTTTTTTGCCCCTGCGCCTGAGATCTGAGCCATCGACCACCTGCCGCCAAACAGGGATGTACTCAACTACTAATTGCCTGTGTGGGCCTTCCGAACAGCATGACGAATCATGGTCAGAACCACGAGGGCAAGTAGAGTTGATCTTGTGTTTTCTCATAGCTTTTATAAATAAATATAATGTAAATTTAATAATTTAGGAACAGGTGTTTTCTGGCCCAGGCAGTAATGTAACAGACAGATTCGCCTCTTGAAATTTTCAGATGTGCGTGCGTCCATTCTGAAGGTTTTTAGTCCAATTTGAGCATCATGCTGGTGATTAATGGGTATCAACCAGCTGAAAATTGGCAACAGCACCCCATTACTTTTGCCCATTACCAAAAGCCTCACTTTTTATCTTTATTCTCAGATGTGGGCATTGCTGGCTAAAGTTACCTGGCCTTTAAGCAATTAAATATTTGGTTTGACACTGGGGTCATATCTGAGCCAAACTTAAGGGCAGCAGGTGTCCTTCCATGAAGAGCATTAGTGAAGCAGTGTTTTTTTATTGCATGGTTCGTGGCCACTTTTCCTGATAATCAGCTTTGTATTTGTAAAATATTTTTCAGCTGAACTCAAATTCTCAAACTGGTTTGTGGGGATTTGAACTCTCATTTGCTTGATTAATATTCCAGTAAAAAGTCCTTCCCTTATTGTGCCCCTTGTCCAATTAAGTCCTCGTAAGGCTTTCATGAATACAGCTCATCAGCAAAATAAACAGATATGTCACAGCTCCTCTAACTGCATGGCTCAGTAGAGCTTCTTAATGTTGCTCTCGTGGTCTCAATCATTAACCCTGCAGTATGGCATTGCCCTATAATGTAATATGTGCAACAAGTATTCATGCGAGTCCAGCCCTGTGAAATCACTCTAAACCAATTCATGCTCTTTTCCAGCCCGGATGGGAAGTTTGTGGCTGCTGGCTCTTCGGATGGGACGCTTTATGTGTGGGGTGTTGAATCTGGGAAGACAGAAAGAACCCTGGGAAAGCACCACAGGTTTGTTAGACTGGCTACTGAGTAAGGGCTGTAATAGTTGCTTGTAATGCTGTGTTCGCCTCCTGCCCAAGTGCGTATTTGTTTGATGGACCTTTTGCTTCCCTCGAGCAATTGAGCTGTCATAAGCTCAGCTGTTTTAAAGTGTTTGTCCTGCACCATTTTAGTTGTGTTCCAATACCCTGTCTTCACCAGTGCTAGCACCCTGCCCAAGTGACTTTTATTCATGCGTGAGCCTACATTGCCACGGTCCAAAAGTCTGTGAAGGCCATTACAACTGACCCCAGTCCTGTCCACACTTGGGTCCCAAAACAGGTACTCGCCAAAGAGAGTTAGTAGATATTGGTTCTCGGATCCCATCACCTCCCACTGCTCCATAGAGTGTATTTTCTGAGGACACTACTGGAGTATGGAGATAAAGCTGCATACTCTATTATCACAGGGCATTTGTGACAGGAGTTTTGAGTTCCATCAGAAAGCTAGGTCAGCTGTCAGCAGTGCCGGGGTCAGCATACTTGAGGAGTAAGATTACTCAGTCTGTCATGGGTTTGACACAATTCTTGATCTTCCAGGTTTGCCATGTTGAAGCTGCCTGAGACCCAGAGGTATCCTGTTTATTGTTCCCATCATCCCTCCAGCCATCGGAATGCAAATTCAACTCCTAGGAGAGTGGTGTTTGTTTGACAAAAAACATCTTATTTGTCCACTTGCTCTACACCAAAAAAACCCCAAAGAGCTCTATGCAGCAACATCACTGGGTAGTCCGGAGCTGCAGCGGAATCCATTTTCTCCCTGTGTTTTTCACTGTTCTTCTCCCCCCCCCCACCCCCCCCATTATTAATTGTGCTGTTTGCTATGGGGCAGATGGAGTTGCAGATATTTAAAGTACACCTTTCCCCTCTTCAGATTCATAACTGTTCTAGTTAAGCTCAGTTCATAGCATTTTGACCCAGGGTCAGATGACCATGGGTTCAAGCTCCAATTTATTTTTTGTACCAAATCTAAAACAATTCAATTGCTTGTGATGTGCTTTGTGAGATCCTAATGATATGGAAGGCAATATTGTACGACTATTTCTTTTCAACATTTTCTTTTTGATTGGCATTTTTCCAAATTTTCCCCCTCCTCCTGGCGATGTTCAGGTGAGCTCAGGCTAGCAAAGGGTGGAAGGTGGGATCCAGCCAGCTCTGCAAGGAGGTAAGTACTGAACAGAATCTAATCCTTACTCATACTTTTTGTCCCCCATTCAGCTCCTCTGTAAATGCAGTGGCGTGGTCGCCGTCTGGAGAGCATGTGATCAGTGTGGACAAAGGAAGCCGTGTGGTACTTTGGTCAGAGGCTTAATTTGATGTGACCAGAAGGTGGCCAGCGGTGCCCTTGTATACATGCAACTTCCAGCCGCTCGCAGGAGATTGGCCTGTGGCATGCTCCAAGCTATGAAAGGTGCCGTGGCAGAGGAGCCTCCTCCCATACATCAGCGTCACTGGAAGGGCATTCAGACAATGACTGTGAACTCTTGTACATTTACAATCATTCGTGAAAAGCGTGCTCTCCTCCTGCTGGAGTATATCGCTTTAGGAACTATATGGAGGGTCTGTGCTGTGTACCAGCTGCTGTGAACGACTTTAGGATGTGGGGCCATCCTACTTGACATGGGTTAACCACCTAAGGTGCCCAGTTGTTTACTCTGTCCATGGCTACCATTTTCCTGCTGCCATATCAATGGTAGCGGTTTTTGCCATTGTGTCTGCTTTGCCTCCGTCTGTACACTCTCCCCTGACCTGGATAAATATTTTGATCTTTATTTCTTTGGATGACATGGGAAAGAAATGTTCTGATAGTATGAAGTGTTGACAGGTGGTATGTGTTCTGATTATTTAAGTTTTCTGTTGAAGTAGCTTGAAGTGATGGTTTGATGTGTTGTAACGATGGGGCAGGGTGATGTTGTGTAGTTCGCTTTTCTTTAGGGAGATGTAAACCATGTGTGAGAAGCTTTCCCCAAAAGAGCAATTTAGTAACTGCAACCCAAAGAACAAGCAATTAGAACATAGAACATACAGTGCAGAAGGAGGCAATTCTTTCTGCATTTGTTTTTTTTTTTGTATGTGGATGACCATGGAACGGCTGCATTTACTGTCCATCCCCAATTGCTCTCGAGTTAAATTACAGCATCCTTTGAGTGATGAGTTGAGGTCATGAGCCTCCCGTCAGTAATCTCAACAAGCAGGGAATGTGTACACAATGGCACTGATAGCCGAGCTACACGATTTTGTTCTGTTTATCTTCAATAACACACTGATGGGCTTTGCCCATAGCTATTTAATCACAGCCTCTGTTTATCTTCGATAACCACTGATCAATCTCCCGCTTCTCACCCTATTTAATCTTGCATTCTATTTTCCTTAATTTGCCCTAAATTTACAATGTTTGCACTTAGCAACATAATTGCTCGACCTTCTTCCTCCAGTTTATGTTCAGTAAGCTGAACTTCCAACACTGTATGTTTAATTTATACTCTTTGTACAGAGGAGCAGCTCCCAGGTTTTGCACTTTGGAATTTGTATCTCTGGCACAGTCAGAGCAATCTCATATTCAAAATGTCTCTTCTGAAGACTTATTACCGAGGACGCTGCCAGAATAACACTAAACCCTACAGACGGGAAGATGCTAGGATGGATTCTCAGCCTGTGTTCTTAACTGGCGTTTGAGGCATCTGTTTGGAGCCATAAAGTTGGCATCAGTGCTCCTGGACTAGGTGCAGGAAAGAGCAGCCAGGATTTCCAGGCCTAATCATTGCAGAGTAACCCTGATTGGAAAGTACGGACATTGAGTTGGGGCGGAGAGCATTTAGCTTTGCTGATCCCATGGTGTGCTAGCATCGCTGTCTAGACATGCTCATGTCTAGCCAAGCATGGTTAAGCTGAGCACTAAAAGATCCAGAAGATGCCTATGAAACTGCGCCAAGAGTTGCCGCCTTGAGAAGAGGAGAGGGAATTTGTGCCTAAGATAAATGTACACAAACTTCAAACAGCACATGTTGTATAGGTATTGATCATTTCTAAATATAAAGCAAACTAGGGCAGAAAGCTTCAAGATAATGCGCTCGTAACGTCATGGAGCTCAAGCTCAGCCTAAGTTTTAAAATGAGCTACTGTGTATAATCCACATCAACACCAGCTCTCATTACTAACAGCACAGGCTAACTGAAGAACAACCAGTAATCTGTGCTGTTACCAAGCAGTGTTTGCACTATGACTAAAGGAGTGTTCACAGCTACACATTGTGCTTTGTACAGATACTCAATGATGGTGGAAATGAAAATAAAAAGCTGCAAAGAACAGCAGACCCTTCGGCAGCAGAGGGAAAGTTTGTTGACCCTTTGCCATAACGGACACGATTACTGGAGAGCAGATTGTGGTCTACTGTCATGTGGAATTGGGAATCTGAGTTCAAATTTGGTCCTAGCCAATGGGATGGGGGCTAGTTGAATGTATCTAGTGTGGAATGAGACTGTCAATCCAGCTGTTATTGGGTGCACAGCCACAGCAGAATATTACCCATACTTTGCACTAAACTGACCGGTCGAAAACTTGATGTGATACTTGGAAAAATTTCTCTGCAGCACAGTAGAAGTACTCCGCCTGAGGTCATGGGGAAATCATTTGATTCACACTCGCCCAATGCTGTGCCTAGTCCAGGAGTGCTTTGTGCAAAAGTTTAAAGGGAGTTTTACTCTATAACACTTGTGATATCTGACCTGGGGACATTGGAGAAGTACCTTCCTTCATTGTAGATCTAACCCAAGTTATGCATGATCCCGGAACGCCTGATGAGGCAGTACTCTGTATTTAACCTGGAAATGCTTGTTGCAACTGTGTAGCTTTACTCTGTATCAAGCCCATATTGAACCCGAGGTGGATCCAGTACACGGTTTAAGCACACAGTAAATCTCATTCAGTTTTAGTATGTTTCAGCTTTAGTCTCAGATATATGCTCATACACTGCTGGAAGAATGTTTGAGCTAGGCCCAATTCTCATCAAAAACTGAGACCGTACAATTTCACCTTGCGTGAGTTTAAAGTTTTTAAAAAAATGACAAACTTTCAATTTTTCATCCCATCAGTCTTGCTGGATTCAAACTCATGATGATGTAGGTCAAGAGTTAATCCTCTGCATCATGCTGACCCACATTCAATTAAAATAAAGTCTTCCAATAACTGTCCCCATATCTCAAAATGCAGAATACTGAAAACCTGAATTAAAACCAAAAGCTGGATCCTCAGGTTAAGTAGCATCTGTGGAGAGTGAGAGTTAATGCTTCAGGCCCTGTGACCATCCATCAGAACCAAGAAAAGTTAGAAATATACTAGGTTTTGAGCAAGGGGTGAATGGGATAAGTAGAAAGGGAAGGTCTGTGTTGAAGTGTAAGACAGGATATATTGAAAGACAAAAGAGTTTGTCTTCCAGGACCATAGGAAATGGTGATGGGGAATGAAAATAAATAAGTTGTACTTGGAGCAGGTGTTCTGCCGATAGCGAGCAAAAGATGAGGGGAGAAAATGAAATATGCAAATGAAAGGAAACAACACGGGCAGCGATATGATGATCTGAAATTGTTACACTTAAATGAGTCATGAAGGTGTCTACTTGAAAGAGGTGCTCTTCCTGAGTTCGCCAGAGGAGCATGCATCAAACATTGTTGCTGCTTGTCCATCACAATGAGTTTCGGTAATGCTGAAGGAGTTGTTCATTCTATGAGCATCAGCTATGTAGCTCTGTTCCATGCGTAACAATGCTCATATCGAGCAACATTTGAATCTAGTTTCTGGCTCCATCTTTATTCCACTACAAGCAGAGCATTTTACACCCGCTGAGATTGGGGTAGGGTTGGCGAGATAGGTGTGCTTGTTTTACATGCTCTGTAAGGTTACGGCATCATATTTTGCCCTCAAAGCTGCGCATCAGATGTTTAAACATCTGGAACTTTTCATTACTACTGATCCACATGGAAGAGGGTTCAGTTTTGTTGCAGATGCCCATTGCTCGTCCAGCCGGTTGTCAGTGAGATCCGCTCAGAGTTGAGAAAGAGCAAACGAGCGTCTCTTCCTTTAGTTGAACTCTCGGACCCAAAACCTCCCCTGGCCATTACAGTTTTACCAAATGCCCTATTAAGAAATTGCTTGCACTGTGACTGCAGACTAGATTTGTGCTCCTGAACTGGAGTAGGAAACAACGAAGGCAGGGTCCAACCTTTGTTCTGTGTGTGTAGTTGAGTGGCATGATCCAATTACCTCGTTTGTATGGACGCTTTAAGAGTACTCTCCACAAAGTCTATTTGCACTTTATATTTTTTTTTCTGAAGAGCGCAGCATTGTAACTGCCTCGTTGCCTGGCTGAGATTTGGCTCACTTGTTATGGCTGAATCCCATGTAATCACCATCGATTTTCTCTGTAAATCTGCCAGTGCTGCTTCGTTACAAATGTTTTTTTTTAATAAAGTGAATTCTAAAAGCTACATCAAGTTCTGAATTGCCTTTTCAACTTCAGGTGATGTTTTCTCTTGTGTTTAAATTTGTATATAAAAGCTTCAGGCAATTTGAGAGTCAAGATGTTAAATTGTCTTCCTCACCTTCCTTTTTCCCTTCCACGGTTAAAAGCTGCCCATAGCAGCAGGGCTTGGATTCTCGTGTTGGGACTGGGTGACATAAAATGATATAGTACAGAAGCAGGTCATTGTGCCTGGGCCCTGCAGCAGATCTGAGTGCATTTGAAACTCTGTTTCTGCTAAGTTAGCTGTTCTCAGCTGATGAACAATTGATACTGGACTTGATCAGTATGGGGCTGTTTAGCACAGGGCTAAATCGCTGGCTTTGAAAGCATTTGAAGCCTACTCGTGACAATAAGCGATTTTCATTTAATTTCATCATTGTACCTATTGGGCAAGGGAAATGGGGGATCTCAATTCCTGATCCTACAAGGAGGGGTGTGTATGTTGAGTGAGGAGAGAAATGGTTGTAATATTGATGTTTGAATCACTTGCTGCCACTTGTCGCCTGGGTTCCCATTGGCGTTGGTCACTTGGATAATTCATGTTTAGTCCCCTGTCCGTGTCGGCTCTCTGCAAGAGCAACCCATCTCATCCCACTTCTCTGCCTTTTCCCTGTACCTTAAATTATTTTCAGATAATTATCCAATTCCTTTTCAAAACCCACGATTGAATCTGCCTTCACTGCACGCTCAGGCAGTGATTTCCAGATCCTAAACACTCGCTGGGTTAAAAAGCTATTCCTCATGTTGCTGGCCACTCACCTTGGATCTGTCCCCCATGGCCTCAACTCTTCTTGGAATTGGAACACATTCTCCCTATCGCTCCTGTCCTTCATAAATATGTACCTGTCAGGCAGGGAGGAAGTGGTCGAGCGAGGGAACTGTGGTTTACTAAAGTAGTTGAAACACTTGTCAAGAGGAAGAACGAGGCTTATGTAAAGATGAGACGTGAAGGTTCAGTTAGGGCGCTCGAGAGTTACAAGTTAGCTAGGAAGGACCTAAGAAGAGCCATGAGGGGACATGAGAAGCTTTGGCAGGTAGGATCAAGGATAACCCTAAAGCTTTCTTATAGGTATGTCAGGAATAAAAGAATGACTAGGGTAAGAGTAGGGCCAGTCAAGGACAGTAGTAGAAAGTTGTGTGTGGAGTCCGAGGAGATAGGAGAGGTGCTAAATGAATATTTTTCGTCAGTATTCACACAGGAAAAAGACAATGTTGTCGAGGAGAATACTGAGATACAGGCTACTAGACTAGAAGGGCTTGAGGGCCGGATGGGATTTATCCTAGGATTCTCTGGGAAGCTAGGGAGGAGATTGCGGAGTCTTTGGCTTTGATCTTTAAGTCATCGTTGTCTACAGGAATAGTGCCAGAAGACTGGAGGATAGCAAATGTCCCGTTGTTCAAGAAGGGGAGTAGAGACAACCCCGGTAACTATAGACCAGTGAGCCTTACTTCTGTTGTGGGCAAAGTCTTGGAAAGGTTTATAAGAGATAGGATGTATAATCATCTGGAAAGGAATAATTTTATTAGAGATAGTCAACACGGTTTTGTGACGGGTATGTCGTGCCTCACAAACCTTACTGAGTTCTTTGAATAGGTGACCAAACAGGTGGATGAGGGTAAAGCAGTTAACGTGGTATATATGGATTTCAGTAAAGCATTTGATAAGGTTCCCCACGGTAGGCTATTGCAGAAAATACGGAGGCATGGGATTCAGGGTGATTTAGCAGTTTGGATCAGAAATTGGCTTGCTGGAAGAAGACACAGGGTGGTGGGTGATGGGAAATGTTCAGACTGGAGTCCAGTTACGAGTGGTGTACCACAAGGATCTGTTTTGGGGCCACTGCTGTTTGTTATTTTTATAAATGGCCTTAAGGAGGGCGTAGAGGGATTGGTGAGTAAATTTGCAGATGACACTAAAGTCAGTGGAGTTGTGGACAGTGCAGAAGGATGTTACAAGTTACAGAGGGGCATAGATAAGCTGCAGAGCTGTGCTGACAGGTGGCAAATGTAGTTTAATGCAGAAAAGTGTGAGGTGATTCATTTTGGAAGGAATAACAGGAAGACAGAGTACTGGGCTAATGGTAAGATTCTTGGTAGTGTGGATGAGCAGAGAGATCTCGGTGTCCATATACATAGATCCCTGAAAGTTGCCACCCAGGTTGAGAGGGTTGTTAAGAAGGTGTACGGTGTGCTAGCTTTTATTGGTAGAGGGATTGATAGTGGTCATGTTGCAGCTGTACAAAACTCTGGTGCGGCCGCATTTGAAGTATTGCATGCAATTCTGGTCGCCACATTATAGGAAGGATGTGGAAGCATTGGAAAGGGTGCAGAGGAGATTTACCAGAATGTTGCCTGGTATGGAGGGACGATCTTATGAGGCAAGGCTGAGGGACTTGAGGCTGTTTTCATTAGAAGAAGGTTAGGAGGTGACTTAATTGAGGCATACGGTATGATCAGAGAATTAGATAAATCTCTCTTCCAAGGCGAGGATGGTGAGAGCCCTTTTTCTCGGATGGT
Source organism: Scyliorhinus canicula (assembly GCF_902713615.1). Classification (NCBI taxonomy): domain Eukaryota; kingdom Metazoa; phylum Chordata; class Chondrichthyes; order Carcharhiniformes; family Scyliorhinidae; genus Scyliorhinus; species Scyliorhinus canicula. The sequence continues at coordinate 69,971,736 of NC_052158.1, read as the reverse complement.
GATGCCTAGCACAAGGGGACATAGCTTTAAATTGAGGGGAGATAGATACAGGACAGATACAGAGGCTGTTTAGCACAGGGCTAAATCGCTGGCTTTGAAAGCAGGCCAGCAGCACGGTTCGATTCCCGTACCAGCCTCCCCGAACAGGCGCTGGAATGTGGCGACTAGGGGCTTTTCACAGTAACTTCATTTGAAGCCGACTCGTGACAATAAGCGATTTTCATTTCATTTTTTCAGATGTCAGAGGTAGGTTCTTTACTCAGAGAGTAGTAAGGGCGTGGAATGCCCTGCCTGCAACAGTAGTGGACTCACCAACACTAACGACATTCAAATGGTCATTGGATAGACATATGGATGATAAGGGAATAGTGTAGATGGGTTTTAGAATGGTTTTGGCGCAACATCGAGGGCCGAAGGGCCTGTACTGCGCTGTAATGTTCCATGTTCCATACCCCTCAAATTTTTAAATCTCTCTTCCAAGGCGAGCAGCCCCAACTTCTCTAATCCATGTAGCTGATGTTCCTCAGCCCTGAAACCATTCTCGTGGTTCTTTTCTCCACCTTCTCCAGTGCCTTTCACATCCTTCCTGAAGCATGATGTCCAGAGCTTAGCTTGGGGCGAAGTAGAGAATTGTACTCTGGGTCCAGTAAAGCTCCTGAAATATCCTGACCTTAATAAGTACTTCCTAAATTGAAATCTATTTTTCTATTCCTTGACTCCAGAGTGAATTTATACAATCACACACTCCTTTGTGATGTTGTGAGCATGTCCCATCTCCTGTTCTATAGCTCTAGGGTCCTGTAGTGCGGGTCTTAAACATTTTATTTTTTTTAAAAATAATTTTTATTGAGCTTTTCACAAAATATCAAAAACAGAAAATATCAACAAGAAAACAGTATTAACAACAAAAAAGAAAAAAAAAACAACAAAACCAAACCCCCCCCTCCCCAGTAACTACAAAAAGAAGAAATAGATTAGCACCCGGCATATTCAACAAACACATGTACACATTTCTCCCCTCTACCGAAACCACCTCCCTTTGATCCAGGCCTCCACGCTTGGGGGCCTTGCATCCTTCCACTGAAGCAAAATCCTCCGCCGGGCTACTAGGGTCACAAAGGCCAGAACACCGGCCTCTTTTGCTTCCTGCACTCCCGGTTCCACTGTACCCCAAATATCGCGAGTCCCCAGCCTGGCTTGACCCTGGATCCTACCACCCTCGACACTGTGCTCGCTACCCCCTTCCAAAATTCCCACAGCACTGGGCATGCTCAGAACATATGGGCATGGTTCGCTGGGCTCCCCGAGCACCTAGTACACCTGTCTTTGCCCCCAAAGAACCTACACATCCTCGTCCCGGTCATATGAGCCCTATGTAGCACCTTGAACTGTATGGGGCTAAGCCTCGCACAAGAAGAGTTCACTCTTTCCAGAGCATCCGCCCACGTCCCCTCCTCAATCTCCTCACCCAGCTCCTCTTCCCATTTACCCTTCAGCTCCTCCACCGAGGCCTCGTCTACCTCCTGCATCACTTGGTACATGTCCGAATTCCTCCCCCCTTGAACCCACACCCCCGAGAGCGCGGTCTTAAACATTTTAAATAGTTCATTATCTTTATTACTTCATGGGATGTGGACCTCACTGGCAAAGTCAACATTTGTTGTCCGTCCCTAATTACCCTTGCAATGAGTGGCTGGCTAGTCCATCTCAGACTCAACCACATTGCTGTGCTGTGGGGCTGGAGTCAATGTAGGCCAAACCATGTAAGGTCAACAGATTTACTTCCTTAATGAGCCATTAGTGAACCAGATGGGTTTTTGTAACAATCGATGACAGATTCATGGTACGGTAGCATTGTGGATAGCACAATCGCTTCACAGCTCCAGGGTCCCAGGTTCGATTCCGGCTTGGGTCACTGTCTGTGCGGAGTCTGCACATCCTCCCCGTGTGTGCGTGGGTTTCCTCCGGGTGCTCCGGTTTCCTCCCACAGTCCAAAAATGTGCAGGTTAGGTGGATTGGCCAGGCTAAATTGCCCTTAGTGTTGGGTGGGGTTACTGGGTTATGGGGATAGGGTGGAGGTGTTAACCTTGGGTAGGGTGCTCTTTCCAAGAGCCGGTGCAGACTCAATGGGCTGAATGGTCTCCTGCTCTGTAAATGCTATGTAAATTACTGAGGCATGCATTATAATTTAATTTATGAATTGAATTTAAATTCCACCAGTTGCCAGAGTGTATTTGAACCCATGTCCCCAGTGCATTAGCCTGGGCCTCTGGATTACTATTCAGTGATATAACCACTACATTATCAGGGGCGGCATGGGAGCACAGTGGTATTACTGTTGCTTCACAGCTCCAGGGTCACAGGTTCGATTCCCGGCTTGGGTCACTGTCTGTGTGGAGTTTGCACTTTCTCCCCATGCCTGCATGTGTTTCCTCCGAGTGCTCCGATTTCCTCCCACAGTCCAAAGATGTACAGGTCAGGTGGATTGGCCATTCTAAATTGTCCATAGTCTCCAACAAGGTTAGGTGGAGTTACTGGGTTATGGGATGGGGTGGAGATGTGGGCTTAAATGGATGCTCTTTCCAAGGGCCAGTGCAGACTCGATGGGTCAAATGGCCTTCTGCACTGTAAATATGATATGTGATCTACTCTCATTTGTTACTGAAACCCTCATCCATGCCTTAGTTTCCTCTAGATTTGTCTATTTCAACGCATTCCTGGTTTGTCTTTCAATGCATTCCTGGTTCGTCTCTCAAGTTCTACCCTCTAATTTTGAGGTCATCCAAATCTCTTCTGCCATGTATTGTAGCAAGTCCTTCATCAATCTGCATGCTGACCTACATTGTTTTCAAATCCCTCCATGACCTTAAATGTTAAAAGGCATTAAATAAATAGAAGTTTTGTCTCTCCAGCCTCTCCATTAACTTTTACAATGCATCTCTCTGTTTAATCCCAATTTTCTTTACGTCCTACTCTCTGCAGCTGCCACACACCTTTTTTCATTCACGGCTGGCTTTCTCCCCTTTTCACAATCTTGATTTGTCCGTTATTGCACCTCTTCACTGCCACTCTATAATTGTCAATGCCCATGGTGCTGGAAACACCAAGGTAGAAAAGAGATCTGGAAGCAGTGATTAGCCATGCATTATTAAGGGAGAGTTGCACATGTTGGATACTCTAGAGTAAATAAGTTGTTGAAGGTTATGTGCGAACTATATACCTGGAGATGGACCGTGGGGATGGGTCCCTGGCGCCCGACAAGAGTTACAATCGGCAACTCCATTGGGTGTTGCGACCCTTGCCCCACGACCTTATTGGCTGAGGGCCAGAGATCTTTCTGGAAAGGCACAAAGTATGTATTAAGAATCGGCCACCAGGGCCCTTACCAGCGAAGACTCAACACAGGCAACCGGGAAGATTCAACGGGGAACCAGAAAACAAAGAAGCAGAGTGCAAGACCCACTTTGGTGGACTGAGATCCTGAGACACCGAGACTCAAGTGAATTGGACCCACAGCTCGATTGAGTTCATCGGCGCTGGTAGTATTAAAAAATCTTGGGATTATTGTACTTGGGGTAATTTAAAAGAGGTAACTGTTTTTACTGTGTTTGATAAATTTGGTTGAATTAAACTTGTATTCTCCTTTTTGCAAATGAGGGCACCGGGATAAAATGTTTGAATAACAAACTGGTCAAAGTGTCTGATGTTTTACAGACAAGTTGTCTTGATTTCAATATTGAGAAGAGAAAGTATATTAGAAGGAACAAGGAGGGAAAGTTCGAAGGAGCAGAGAATGTAAGAGCATTGATAAAATAGAAGAGGTTTTACAGTGGGAAGAGGGGGAGATCTAACACTTAATCTTCTTTCAGCCTCATTTATATAACTGCACATTGTTTACAGTTGTCAGGACATTCTGTTCTAGGCCAAGTGATGAAAACATTATTCCAGTAATACAGGGGCTGATGAGTCAGGTAGATGCTGATTACGGGTAGGATTAGAGATATTCTTAGCTTTACCAGACAAGGATCCTGGTCACTGATGGATCCCTATTTATGAGAGAAAAGAAATAAAGTGTATTCAATTCATCAAATGTTTTTAGATGCTTATCACCCCCAAAACTTCTGAAACCCATAGATTATTATTTTCACGATAGAACTGAGTGAGTTATTTAATTGCAAAAATTATCAGCGTACAGAGATAATATGTTTAGCTCCTCCAGCCAATGCTTTTGTATCCAAATTCTGATGTTTCTTGGGGCTTGCACATTCTACGTTCAATAAACTTCAAATCCAAGCCTCTATGTCCATACTCGCTTTAAGTCCCATTCATCCATCACCTCTGTGTTCGCTGACCTATATTGGTTCTTGGTTAAGTAACACTTCGCTTTTATAATTCTCATCCTTGTTTTCAAATCCCTCCATGGCCTTGCTCCTCCCACCTCTGTAATCTCTGCCGGCCCGACAGTGCTCTGAGATAATCCCACTTCTTTAATATCGCCTCTTGAGCATCCTTGACCTTAAATGCTCCAGCATTGCAGGCTGCGCCTACAGCTGACTCTGTCCTGAGTTCTGGAATTCCCTCCTTGAACCTCTCTACCTCTCTTTTTACCTTAAAAACACTCCTTAAAACTGATCACTTTCACCAAGCATTTGTCCATCTTCCCTAATATCTACTTCCATGGCTGGGTGTCAAATATTGTGGGTGTCTTCTGTGAAAAACCTTGCGACATTTTATTACATTAAAGGTGCTACATGAATGTAAGTTATTGTTATTCATCCCATGACCTGCTCAATGCGAGATTTTGTACAATATGTGCCCCTTTGCAGAGGGGGAACAATAAAGAATCGAGGTTGGTGCACATAGTGGATTCCAGATTCTCATGTAGGACTTCATCCAGATCCCAGAGTGCTATTCGCCTGTGTACAGCCAGGAGGAATTCCCAGACTACGATCTCTACCTTTCGTGTATCTGGGGCAAGTTTTGTGCAAGATTGCTGACGCCGTGCAATGTTGAATGGGGACTAGGAGTCAACCATCTCTGAACTGAATGTCTCTTCCCAACGCATTCATATATGAGATGTATCAACGAGGCATGGCCCATGTCATCCGTTCTCTACAATTCTACTCAACAAATCCCCTTGACAGTAATCTTCTCATTCCAATGATGACCCAAAGGGCATTCAGAGTATGAGTCAGATTGCCTGATTATAGAATTTTACACTGCAGGAGATAATTTGGTCCAAAATACCAGTTGAATCCCACTCTTCCCCTATAAACATGCATTTTTTTTTTCAAGCATTTATCCAATTCCCTAATCAAAGGAGAATTCCAACTCTATTAGACCCATCACTTTACCATCCAGGTTCATTTTGTGTCCGATTACCCAAGTCTACAAAATAAACGGCACAATCTCTACCAGATGTACATCCGAGCAGCTATCCATGGTTCTCTGTAAATACAAGTCATTAAATATGCAATGACTACAGCAATCTCTGGATGTATATTTTCTATAAAACTTAAACTTGAGCAATTGACATGGGCTCCCTTAGAAACCCAGACTGCATGGTGTTGCCAATTTGCACCGGAGACGGCAATAATGTTGCCCTATTTAATATTGAATGATATTGCTTTTCAAAGTTGCCAGGTATCAGATGATACCAGCACAAGGCTCAACTGGATTTTGATCAAAGACCCAACGAGTCAGTTAGTTCAAATTCAATAATGATTTATTTACTCACAAGATTAACTCACACATGCAACATAAAAACACTACAAGCTAAATTACAACTAACACTACAACAACCTGTACTTAACTTCAGGCACCCAGCTTTGGCAGAGGAACAAGGCCTTTGTTCGGATCTGGAATGCCTGGGTCTGGAGAAGTAACTTTGGTTCTGCTGGGCTCATCCGTCTGGTAGCGATTGCTGATCTTGAACTTGCTTCTGGTCGTGGTGCTGCAGTTGGTTTCAGGTATAGGCCGGGCCGAAGAGCGTCAGTGTGCCAGAGCCAAAAGAGATCAAACACATTGCAGTGTCTCTCTTTATCCTTTGGGGTTTTGCACTCTTTTGGGCGGTCCTTATCTTTGGACCCAATAATTCGGCCTGCTTCAATTACTGCCTTCGATTTGAGCCAATAAAGGGCTGGGTGCCTTGATGGCTGGGCGTGTCCTGAGTGGTCATTGACCGTGTCTGTTTGGGTTTCCTGGGTGAAGGGAGTGGCGCCGATGTGTCTGGAATTGTATCTGATACCCGAGTGCCAGTCCTTTCTCATGGGGAAATGGGTCTGATGCAACCATCAATTCACGCGAAACAGAGAGTAGATGTAAACTGTGGCTTTAATTGACAGTGCCTGCCTGCGACTGCTCTGCTAGTGAGAGCCGCCTACAGGCCTGCTGCTCTGTATACCTCCCCTCAAGGGGAGGAGCCAGGGGCGGAGCCCACAACGGCACCAACCTGATACATTCCATGTAATATCGTACAATGGTCCATAGGTGGAGCCCACATGGGCAAAAGCGTGATACAGTAACATACATGGTGAATGGTTAACACAATATGTTCACCACATTCACCCCGTTAAAAAAATTGAAGTCTGCTGGGGGTGAAGGGTTCACAGGTTCAGTCTGCCCGGCGCCAGTATCGTACGCTGTGATCACTGAAGCTCTGGTATCGCAGCTGGCCCGGGTGTTGAACTCATCCGTGCGGGCATGGGTAGTGAAGCTGCTGGTGCAGGGACAGACATGAACTCCGGGAGCGTCTCTTCTGGAGCTTCGTTCCTGTGGGTCGGTGGAGGGGGTGCGGGTGCCATGTAGCGGCGGGGGCACTGGTCAGTGTAGGTTTGGCGGGGTAATTTGGGTGGCGGTGGCAGTGGAACCTGTGGGTGCCAGGTCCCAGAGGGAAACCGTATCCTGTCAGCCGTCGGGGTGTTCTTTGTATGCATACTGGGGGTTGGTGTGAAGGAGCTGGACCCTCTCGAACAGGAGGTCGGACTTATGGTTCTGGTGTCTTCAGCCAGGACGGACGTGAGACCCCGGAGGTGGATTTCCTGGGGAAAACAAACAGGCGGTCATGAGGGGTCTCGTTTGTGGCCGTGCAAAGGAGGGATCTAATGGAGTGGAGTGCGTTGGGGAGGACCTCCTGCCAGTGGGAAACTGGGAGATTCCTAGTCCGTAGGGCCAGGAGGACGGCCTTCTAGACCGTCGCGTTCTCCCTCTCCACCTGCCCGTTTCCCCGGGGGTTATAACTGATAGTCCTGCTCGAGGCAGTCCTGCCCGAGCAGGTACTGACGCAGTTTGTCGCTCATAAACGAGGAGCCCCAGTCACTGTGGACGTACTGTGGGGAAACCGAACAAGGAGAAGACACGATGCAGGGCTTTAATGACGGTGGCCATGGTCATGTCGGGGCAGGGGATTGCAAAGGGGAAGCGGGAGAACTCGTCAACGACGTTGAGGAAATACGTGTTACGGTTGGTAGAGGGGATGTGCCCTTTGAAGGGGCCCTGAGGCGCTCAAAGGACCGGGATGCCTTTACCAGGTGGGCCTTATCCGGTTGATAGAAATGCGGCTTACACTCTGCGCAGATTTGGCAGTCCCTGGTCATGGCTCTGACCTCCTCGGTGGAGTAGGGCAGGTTGCGGGCCTTGATGTAGTGGAGAAGCCGGGTGACCCCTGGGTGGCAGAGGTCATCGTGGATAGCCCGGAGTCGGTCATCTTGCGCGCTGACGCAAGTGCCGCGGGACAATGCATCTCGGGGCTCGTTGAGCTTCCCAGGACGATACACTATATTGTAATTATAGGTGGAGAGTTTGATCCACCACCTCAAGATCTTATAATTCTTGATCTTGCCCCGCTGCGTATTATCAAACATGAAGGCTACCGATCGTTGGTCGGTGACGAGGGTAAACCTCCTACCAGCGAGGTAGTGCCTCCAGTGCCGCACAGCTTCCACGATGGCTTGGGCTTCTTTTTCAACCAAGGAGTGTCGAATTTCAGAGGCGTTGAGGGTAAGTGAAAAAAATGCTACTGGCCTGCCCGCCTGGTTAAGGGTAGCGGTGAGGGTGACCTCTGACGCGTCGCTCTCCACCTGGAAGGGGACGGACTCGTCCACCGTGCGCATCACGGCTTTGGCAATATCTGCCTTGATGCTGAAGGCCTGGCGGGCCTCAGCCGCCAGTGGGAAGATGGTGGCCTTGATCAGTGGACGGGCTTTGTCTGTATAATTGGGGACCCACTGGGTGTAATAGGAAAAGAACCCGAGGCACCTTTTCAGGGCCTTGGGGCAGTGGGGAACGGGGAGTTGCAGGAGGGGCGCATACGATCGGGGTCGGGTCCTAGAACTCCGTTTTCCACGACATAGCCAAGGATAGTCTGGTTGTGCGGAAAACGCATTTCTCCTTGTCATAAATGAGGTTAAGGGTTTGGGCGGTTTGGAGAAATCGCTGGAGGTTGGCGTCGTGGTCCTGCTGGTCATGGCCGCAGATGGTGACGTTGTCCAAGTATAGAAATGTGGCCCGCAGCCCGTACTGGTCCACCATTCGGTCCATCGTTCTTTGGAAGACCGAGACCCCATTTGTGACGCCAAAGGGGACCCAGAGGAAGTGGAAGAGGTGACCGTCTGCCTCAAAGGCCGTGTAGTGGCGGTCCTCCGGGCGGATTGAGAGCTAGTGGTATGCTGACTTCAGATCCACCGTGGAGAACACCCGGCATTGTCCGATCTGGTTAACCATGTCTGCAATCCGGGGAAGGGGGTACGCATCGAGACGCGTGTACCGGTTTATGGTTTGGCTGTAGTCTACAACCATCCGGTTCTTTTCCCGGTCCTGACAACCACCACCTGAGTTCTCCAGGAGCTATTGCTGGCCACGATGAGCCCTTCCCGCAAGAGCCGCTGGACCTCAGACCGGATGAAAGTCGTGTCCTGGATGCTGTACCACCTGCTTCTGGTGACGACTGGATTACAGTCGGCGGTGAGATTTGCAAATAGCGGGGGAGGGTCGAGCTTCAGGGTCGTGAGGCTACATACGGTGAGTGGGGGTAGGGGCCTGCCAAACTTCAGAGTTAGGCTCTTGAGGTTGCACGAAACCCAATCCCAACAGGAGAGGAGCGCAGAGGTCGGGGAGTACATATAACTTAAAATCAGCATACTCGGCACCCTGTATTGCGAGGGTTGCAGTAGTGCACCCCCGGATCTGCGCCGAGCGCGACCCAGAAGCGAGAGAGATGGTTTGATGTGCAGAGAAGATTGGGAGCGAGCAGCGCCTTGCCATGTCTGGGTAAATAAAGCTCTCCGTGCTCCCGGAGTCGAACAGACAAGGCGTTTTGTGTCCATTGACCCGGATGGTCATCATGAAGCTCCGGAGGTGTTTGGGTCGCGACTGGTCAAGGGTGACCGCGCTGAGTTGTGGGTAGCCGGCGTGGTCGGAGGTGCTGGGGTCATCCCAACATGGCTGCCCCCGTCGGTCGCACGTGTCGGGCGGAGAGGAAGATGGCAGCCCCCATGAGTCGCACATGGCGGACCGCGTGGGCGACGAGGCGAAGGTGGTGACCCCCGTGAGTCGCACATGTTGTGTGGGCTTGAAGATGGCTGTCCCCACGGACAACACGAAGCCGATGACGCGTCCAGGGGAGGCGGAGCTGGCAGGCATACAGCCACATTGTGGGCTCTGCGGGTCTGAGAGTCAGGCGCCTGTGAATTTGAGGATTTGGACCTGGCCAGGCAAACTTTAGCGAAATGTCCCTTTTTACCGTAGTCGCTGCAGTTCGCGTTCCGAGCCGGGCAGCGCTGCCTGGGGTGCTGATGCTGGCCGCAGAAATAGCAGGGTAGCCCCCATGTTGGGTGTGCAGCCGCGCGGCACAGGCCTGGGGTACTCTCTGGTCGGTGGTCCACGAGGGGGTCGCTTGATCGGACGGGAACGCGTTGAGGCTTTGGAACGCTACTTCTAGGGAGGAGGCTAGCTTTACCGTCTCTTCCAGGTCGAGGGCACCTTTCTCGAGCAGGCGTTGTCTCACATAGTTGGACCTGACTCCAGCCACGTAGGCGTCCCGGACTGCGAGGTCTATATGTTGAGTAGCCGTAACGGCCTGGTAGTTGCAACTTTGCGCAAGGACTTTGAGGTCATGTAGGTACTCCTCCAGCGATCCCCCGGGGCGTTGGCGGCGAGTATTGAGGAGATGCCGCGCATACACCTCGTTCACCGGCCTTGCGTATCGCCGCTTCAGCATCGCGAAGGCACCTGCATAGGTGGAAGCTTCCTCGAGTTGTACAGAGATTTGATGGCTCACCCGGGCATGGAGGAGGCTCAGCTTCTGATCGTCGGTGACGGAGGGCGAGCAGGAGGCTGCGAGGTAGGCCTCGAAACAACGGAGCCAGTGCGAAAAATTCCCTTTGGCCTCCGCGGCTTGTGGGCCGAGTTCCAGTCGGTCAGGTTTGAGGGCCGATTCCATTGTGGTGTTGTAGTCGATTAAATTGATGCGACCATCAATTCACGCGAACAAAGAGTAGATGTAAACTGTGGCTTTAATCGACTAGAACAGTGCCTGCCTGCGACTGCTCTGCTAGTGAGAGCCGCCTATAGGGCTGCTGCTCTTTATACCTCCCCTCAAGGGGCGGAGCCCACAAAGGCACCAACCTGATACATTTCATGTAATATCGTACAATGGTCCATAGGTGGAACCCACATGGGCACCAGCAGTGATACAGTAACATACATGGTGAATGGTTAATACAATACATTCACCACAGGGTTATTAGTATGCAAATCGCATTGGGGTTTCAATACTGTCTGATTCTCGATTAGCAAATGTACATTTAGGCTCTGAGTTTCCTGAATTCTGTATTGGCCATATTACACTTGAGTCTTTGCAAGTGTCCATGTTTCCTTTGTAAGTGGCCATCCCAGATGGCTACAATGGCTTCTATTCCAGGATATAAACTATAGGTTTCAAGGATTGCATTATTGTCTAAACCCCAGGCTGTAGACGTTTCCAATACAAATTAAACCATAGTGTACACCAGTGCTTCTCAAAGTGTGGTACGCGTACCGGTGCCGGTACGCGAGCCATCGTCTGCCGGTACTTGGAGTGTTTCCAGAAAAGAAAGAGACAGTAATCCTGGATTGGCTTGTTTCGCTCACCGGTCCCTGGCACATTGAAAAAAAAACTGCCGGTACGCCACATCAGATAGTTTGAGATGCACTGGTGTACACGATTGTGAACATCCACTAAAACTACATTTTCTCCTCTCCTCCAGCAGGTGCCTGACTTGTGCTATGTGTGCTGTCCTATACATTGGATACGCTATGGTACCTCACTCAAGCAACCATTCACTTTTGCAGGTGAGATACTTGCAACCCCAAGATTCACCCCTGGTCAACAATTAAATTGCTCTCACCCAATGTCCACATACACCTGTACCAACGGCAGAAGTGGGACTTCTGGGTACCTCGCTGAACCAACCATAATTGGGCCAGTTGTAACTTGTGCAACTGTTGCCCGAGTGGTGACCAGTTGTCTCACGCAGACAGTGGTGCTGTTTCTCAACACCAAACCAAACAGTTCCCTTTCCAACCTGAGCTGCCAGGAGTGCTGTCAAGCTGTTTAACAGGTGGATCCTGACAGGTAAATGGTGTTTTCCTGTGTGTGTGTCAGGTGTTCATTTGCAAACTGTTATGTATGATGCTCTTAAAGCTGTCATCAGATTATATGTAGTTATTAAAAGATTTGCACATGAAGAGACCGAACCTTAATGTGCTGACAATGCCCTGTGAGCTTCTCAGGCTGACGGGTCTGTGAAGATTTACTTGAATCTGCCAGAAGACCTCAGAGCTTGAACACGTGAATGGGAATTATGAACCGCCTTCCAATGCTAAGGGAGGGTTCCAGCAAATCTTCCAGACTATAAAGGACACATGTCGGTCCCATTGTTGGACTCACCTGGCTTCTGAGAAGAAGACTTTTTATGTGGAGTGCCTGCAGGCCAAGAATAGCTACTTGTCCAAGGGGAGTGTCCAGGAGGTGCTGAAGGAGGTCGACTAGCTGACTTCTGCGTCTCTGTCCTAACGCTCTTCAGGTACTTGCACAAAATGTTCCCCCCGTTTATTTTTGTTGTTGTTTTATTATTGCTGTGGCCGAATTAGTTTTAGCAAAGAACTCCCACTAGATTTGGCACTTAATTTATTTAAAAACATCACCTCCATTTTGATAAGTCCCACTGTTAAAGATTTTCTAATTCCCTGTTTTAGTCATGTCTCCGATCTGTCTCAATCACTCTGTCGATAAGTGTCACGCTTAACATTTTTCCAACATCAAAAAGCTTTGCCTTCTAATTCAAATGCAATAATGTTATTCAGCCAGAAATAGTGTTCCATTCTCATACAGCAGGCGGAGTCCTGTCAAGCGCCATTTCTGCTTTCTTGCCTTATCCCATTTCCCATGCAATTGAACTAAAATGTTAGATTTAGAATTTAGAACAGTACAGGCCCTTCAGCCCTCGATGTTGTGCCGAGCAATGATCACCCTACTTAAACCCACGTAACCCGGATACCCGTAACCCAACAATCCCCCCATTAACCTTACACTACAGGCAATTTAGCATGGCCAATCCACCTAACCCGCACATCTTTGGACTGTGGGAGGAAACCGGAGCACCCGGAGGAAACCCACGCACACACAGGGAGGACGTGCAGACTCCACACAGACAGTGACCCAGCCGGGAATCGAACCTGGGACCCTGGAGCTGTGAAGCATTGATGCTAACCACCATGCTACCGTGAGGCCCCTTAAGTGCTGACACTGGCTGTGGGACACACTTACAGCTCTGCTGTGGGGGAAGCCTCTCAGTTGTGGAATCCACTGTCGGCAGGTACAGGAGGCCATAAAAGAGCCTCCCATACAAACAGGGAGGCTCTGCATCACAGCCAAAACTTTCCTGCCCCACTCCATTGCCAAGAACATAAGACCTGAGGGCACAAAGGGCATTTTTCAAAATTGAATTTCACTTCCAAGTATTTTGCATTATATTGGTTTCACTTTATTCATTGTGCATCATTGTTATTTGTTGGGACTAGCCTAGTATTTTTTTATTCATTCAAGATGATGTGGGTGTCGCTGGCCAGCAATAATTGCCCATCCCTAACCCTTGAGAAGGTGGTGGTGAGCTGCCTTCTTGAACCGCTACAGTCCCCGAGGTGTAGATACACCCAGAGTGCTATTAGGAGGGAGTTCCAGGATTTTGACCCAGTGACAGTGAAGGAACGGTGATACATTTCCAAGTCGGGTTGATAAATGGCTTGGAGGGCAGCCTCCAGGTGGTGGTGTTGCTATGTATTTGCTGCCCTTGTCCATCTAGGTGATAGTGGTTTGGAAGGTGCTGTTAAAGGAACGTTGGTGAGTTGCTACAGTGCATCTTGTAGATGGTACTTTAGCAGTGGTGAACGGAGTGGATGTTTGTGAATAGGGTGCCAGTCAAATGGGCTGCTTTGTCCTGGATGGTGTTAAGCTTTGAGTGTTTTTGGAGATGTACTCATCCAGGCAAGTAGGGAGTATTACATCGCACTCCTGACTTGTACCTTTGTGGCGCTAACAATTGCACACAAAAGACTCGATACGGAACAAGAGAGGCTTTATTACAGTGAGATGCTATTCCTTTGTCTGCAACTGTAGAATGGCATCTCAGGGAAACATATGAATATTTATACTGCGCCCTGTGGGCGGAGCTAGCCGGCAGGGGCTTACTCGGAAAACCTGTAATACAGGTACTGCTGTACATCCCCTAATGCAAGCACATACATACAGTGGTAGAGATCACCACATTCACCCCCTGTAAAACATGAGTTCGGCAGGGGTGACATGAAACTATAATACATAAACGTGATCTATTTACAGAGGGGGGGAAAAGGAACCAAGAGTCCATCGGGCAACCTGGTGCCCGTCACAGGTTGAGTCGGACCGGCGGTCGGATGTTCCGTTGAGAGCGACGCAGCAGTGGTGGCGACGTCTGCACAGGCGGTGTGGGCGTCGATGGCGTAGGTGCTGGCGGTGTTGGTGCTGGCCAGTGGCGGGATGACTCCGGGAGCGAGCCAAAATCTTCAATGTCCTCTAATGTGGGCAGGAGAACGAGGGATGGACCTGGTGGGGCTGAATTCGGGGGCGCCGAGGAAAAAGAGGGTGGAGCGTGGGTAAGGAGGAGTGTGGGCATGGGATCGGTACCCGAGGGAGCCAGGTCCCTGAGCGAGACTGTGTCCTGGCGGCCGTCGGGGAACTCCGCGTAGGCATATTGGGGGTTCGCGTGGAGCAGGCGTACCTTGTCCACCAGAGGGTCTGCCTTGTGATACCTGACATGCCTACAAAGAAGGACTGGCCCTGGAGCAGCGAGCCAAGTCGGGAGCGACACCCCGGATGTAGACTTTCTAGGGAAGGCAAAAACACGTTCATGGGGTGTATTGTTCGTTGCGGTGCACAGCAGTGACCGAATGGAATGGAGCGCGTCAGGGAGGACCTACTGCCAGCAAGTGGCTGGGAGGTTCCTGGACCGTAGGGCCAGCTGGACGGCCCTCCATAAGTCCCGTTCTCCCTCTCTACCTGCCCGTTTCCCCGGGGGTTGTAGCTGGTCGTCCTGCTGGAGGCGATACCCCTGCTGAGCAGGAACTGACGTAGCTCATCACTCATGAACGATATCCCCTGTCACTGTGGATATAGTCGGGGAAACCGAACAGAGCGAATATGGAATCAAGGGCCTTGATGACGGTGGCAGACGTCATATCCGGGCATGGGATGGCGAAGGGGAACCTAGAGAATTCATCGACCACACTAAGGATGTAGGTGTTGAAATCGGCGGAGGGGAGGGACCCTTTGAAATCCACGCTGAGGCGTTCAAAGGGGCGGGATGCTTTCTCCAGGCGCGCGCGGTCTGGCCAGTAGAAGTGCGGCTTGCACTCCGCACAGACCTGGCAGACTCTGGTGACTGTCCGTACTTCCTCGACGGAGTAGGGCAGATTGCGGGTTTTGACCAGATGGTACAACCGAGTGACCCCCGGATGGCAAAGGCTCTCGTGCAAGGCACGGAGCTGGTTCACTTGTGCACTGGCACATGTACCTTGGGAGAGGGCGTCTGGGGGCTCGTTGAGCTTGCCGGGGCGATACAAGATCTTGTAATTCTAGGTGGAGAGCTCGATTCTCCACCACAAGATTTTGTCGTTTTTGATCTTGCCCCGCTGCGTGTTGTTGAACATGAAGGCTACCGACCGTTGGTCAGTGAGGAGAGTGAATCTCCTGCCTCCAGTGCTGCACCGCTTCAACAATTGCCTGGGCCTCCTTCTCAACAGAGGAGTGTCGGATTTCGGAGGCATGGAGGGTGCGGGAAAAGAATGCCACGGGTCTGCCTGCCTGGTTTAGAGTGGCGGCAAGGGCGACATCTGAAGCGTCGCTCTCTACTTGGAAGGGCAGTGTCTCGTCTACTGCGTGCATCCCGGCGAATACGAGCGAAGGCCTGTTGTACCTCGGCCGTGAGGGGAAATTGTGTGGACTGGATCAGTGGGCGGGCCTTGTTCACGTATTATGGGATCCACTGGGCGTAGTAAGAAAAGAACCCCAGGCAGCGTTTGAGAGCCTTGGGGCAGTGGGGGAGGGGAAGCTCTATGAGGGGGCGCATGCGGTCGGGATCGGGCCCCAGTAGTCCGTTTTGGACTACGTAGCCGAGGATGGCTAAGCGGTCTGTGCGGAACACGCACTTCTCCTTGTTGTACGTGAGATTAAGGAGAGATGCGATGTGGAGGAATTTAGCAAGGTTGGCATCATGGTCCTGCTGGTCGCGGCCGCTGATGGTGACATTGTCTAAGTACAGAAACATGGCCTGCAGTCCGTATCGGTCAACCATTCGTTCCATTGCTCGCTGAAAGACCGAGACCCCGTTAGTGACGCCGAAGGGAACCCTAAGAAATTGATACAGTCGACCGTCCGCCTCGAAGGCAGTGTAGGGACGGTCCGATTTACGGATGGGGAGCTGGTGGTAGGCGGATTTCAGGTCAATTGTTGAGAAGACCCGGTACTGTGCAATCTGACTGACCATATCAGATATGCGAGGGAGGGGGTACGCGTCGAGCTGCGTGTACCGGTTGATGGTCTGGCTGTAGTCCACGACCATCCTGTGTTTCTCCCCAGTTTTAACCACCACCACTTGGGCTCCCCAGGGGCTGTTGCTGGCCTCGCTAATACCCTCCCGAAGCAGCCGCTGGACTTCGAACCTGATGAAGATCTTGTCCTGGGTGCTGTACCGTCTGCTCCTGGTGGCGACGGGCTTGCAATCTTCAGTCAGATTGGCAAAGAGGGAGAGAGGGTCAACCTTGAAGGCCGTGAGGCCGCAAACGGTGAGGGGAGGTAGGGGTCCAACAAATTTGAGGGTGAGGCTCTGGAGGTTACATTGGAAGTCCAGGCCCAGTAAAAGTGTCGCACAGAGGTTGGGGAGAACGTACAGGCGGAAACGGTTGAATTCAACGCCCTGTACGGTGAGTTTAACCAGACAGAAGGCCCGGATTGGGACAGAGTGGGATCCGGAGGCCAGGGAGATCCGCTGGTTGGCGGGATGGACCGCGAGGGAGCAGCGCCTTACCGTGTCCGGATGGATGAAACTGTCCGTGCTCCCAGAGTCGATGAGGCAGGAGGTCACGTGGCCATTGACAAGCACCGTCGTAGAAGCGGTGGCCCGGTTGCGAGGACGGGATTGGTCGAGCGTCATGGAGGCGAGTAGCGGGCGATCGCCCGAAGAGTCCGATGAGTCCGATGAGTAGCGGCTGCGACCCGGGTCCCGTGGTCCCGTTCCGAGGGGAGGACAAAATGGCAGCGTCTGGAGTACCTGCGGGGAAGAAGATGGCGGCGCCCTTGCAGCGCATGTTGCGGGGGCGGGGCAAGATGGCGGCGACCATGGAGCGCACGTTGCGGGGGCGGAGAAAGATGGCGGTGACCATGGAACGCACATGGAGTCGGAGGATGAAGATGGCGGCGCCCATGATGCGCACATGGCAGGGGTGGCGAAAGATGGCGGCTCCCACTGATCGCACATGGAGTCGGGGAAGGAAGATGGTGGTGCCCACTGATCGCACGTGGCCCCGGGGGTGGCGGACGGTAGGGCCCATTGCGCGATCGGCTGCGGTGAGTGGGGGGAGTTCGAGCACGATAGCGGCAACTGCGCGGGACTGACACACCGCTGCAAAGTGGCCTTTCTTGCCACAAGATTTTAGATCGCGGTGCGGGCGGGCAGCGCTGGCGGGGGTGCTTCTGCTGACCGCAGAAGTAGCAGCGGGGACCCCCAGGGTGCGCGGTGCGGCGAGCAGCGCAGGCATACTGCGTGGGAGCGGCCCCAGTCGGGGTGATCGGTTGCGGTGTCCACAAGGGGTAGGATGGGTGGGCCACGTGGCTGGCGGGGTAGGATTGCACATTACGGGAAGCGGCCATCATTGAGAGCGCTAAGGTCTTTGTTGCCGCAAGATTGAGAGCGGCCCCTTCCAGCAGTCGTTGCTGGATGGGGTCCGATGCAATACCCATTACAAATGCATCCCGCATGAGTAGGTTCGAATGTTCCGTGGACGAGATGGCCTGGCAGTCGCAGTCCCGTACTAGAGGGATAAGGGCCCGCCAGAAGTCCTCAATCGACTCACCCGGTTGTTGAACGCGAGTGGAGAGTAAATGTCTCGCAAACAGAGTGTTCGTCGACTGAGCGTAATTCTCTTTGAGCAGTTCCATGGCCCGGGCGTAGGTAGGCGCGTCCTGAATCAGCGGCAACACGCTGGAGCAGCCTTGAATATAGGAGTTGTTCCTTCTGAGCCCCCGGTGGTGTAGGGTCCACTGAGGTGATGTAGGCCTCGAAAACAGTCAGCCAGTGGTTAAAGTCTTTCCTGGCGTGTGGTGACTGCAGATCCAGCTGCAGGCCATCAGGCTTGATTCTGATGTCTATGATGTTGGAAAATCTCACTGTAATAAATTGTGGTGCTAACAATTGCATACAAAAGACTCAATACGGAACAAGAGAGGCTTTATTACAGTGAGATGCTATTCCTTCGTCTGCAGCTGTAGAATGGCATCTCAGGGAAACTTATGAATATTTATACTGCTCCCTGTGGGCGGAGCTAGCCGGCAGGGTCTTACTGGAAAACCTGTAATACAGGTACTGTCATACATCCCCTAATGCAAGCACACACATATATACAGTGGTAGAGATCACCACAACCTTGTAGATGATGGGCAGGCTTTGGAGAGTCAGGAGGTGATTTCCTCGCCACTGGATTCCTAGTTCTTGTAGCCACAGTATTAATATGGGTCGTCCAGTTCATTTTCTGATCAATGGTACCCCCAAGATGTTAATAGTGGGGATTCAACGATTGTAATTCCATTGAATGTCAAGGGGCCATGGTTGAATTATCTTTTGTTGGAGATGGTCAGAGCCTGGTATTTGGGTGGCACAAATGTTACTTGTCACTTGTCAGCCCAAGCCTGGATATTGTCCAGGTTTTGCGGCCTTTGGACATGGACTGCTTCAGTATCTGATGAGTTGCGAATGGTGCTGAACATCGTGTAGTCATCAGCAAACATCCCCACTTCTGACTTTATGATGGAAGGAGGGTCATTGATGAAGCAGCTGAAGATGGTTGGGCCGAGGACACTATCCTGATGAATGCTTGTGATGATATCCTGGAGATGAGAAGATTCACTGGGTTGATCCCAGGTGTGGAGTAGTTTTTATGTGGAGAGGTTGAGTAGGTTGGGTCTGTACTCGTTGGAGTTTTAAAATTCAGAGTGAACTTTGTTGAAACATATGGATACTCTGGGAGCTAGACAGAACAAGATGCTGGGAAGCTGTTTCCCTTTGTGGGAGAGTCGAGGACCAGAGGGCATAATCTCAGAGAGAGGGGCGAGAATGAAGAGAAATTTCAAGGGTGGCATATTTGTGGATTTTTTTTACCATAGAGGTGTGCAGAGGCTGGCTTATTAAGTTTGTTCAAGGCTGAGATAGACTTTTAATCCAGGCTTGTGGGGGTAAGGCGAGCAAGTGGAATTGAGCATTATCATATCAGATCAAGAACAAAGAACAAAGAAAATTACAGCACAGGAACAGGCCCTTCGGCCCTCCCAGCCTGCGCCGATCCAGATCCTTTATCTAAACCTGTGTCCTATTTTCCAAGGTCTACTTCCCTCTGTTCCCGCCCATTCATATACCTGTCTAGATGCTTCTTAAATTATGCTATCGTGCCCGCCTCTACCACCTCCGCTGGTAAAGCGTTCCAGGCACCCACCACCCTCTGCGTAAAAAACTTTCCACGCACATCTCCCTTAAACTTTCCCCCTCTCACCTTGAAATCATGACCCCTTATAACTGACACCCCCACTCTTGGGAAAAGCTTGTTGCTGTCCACCCTGTCCATACCTCTCATAATTTTGTAGACCTCAATCAGGTCCCCCCTCAACCTCCGTCTTTCCAACGAAAACAATCCTAATCTACTCAACCTTTCTTCATAGCTAGCCCCCTCCATACCAGGCAACATCCTGGTGAACCTCCTCTGCACCCTCTCCAAGGCATCCACATCCTTCTGGTAATGTGGCGACCAGAACTGCACGCAGTATTCCAAATGTGGCCGAACCAAAGTCCTATACAACTGTAACATGACCTGCCAACTCTTGTACTCAATACCCCGTCCGATGAAGGCAAGCATACTGTATGCCTTCTTGACCACTCTATCAACCTGCGTTGCCACCTTCAGGGTACAATGGACCTGAACTCCCAGATCTCTCTGCACATCAATTTTCCCCAAGACCCTTCCATTGACCATATAGTCCGCTCTTGAATTTGATCTTCCAAAATGCATCACCTCGCATTTGCCTGGATTGAGCTCCATCTGCCATTTCTCTGCCCAACTCTCCAATCTATCTATATTTTGTTGTATTCGCTGACAGTCCTCCTCGCTATCTGCGCTATCTGCAACTCCACCAATCTTAGTATCGTCTGCAAACTTGCTAATCAGACCAACTATGCCTTCCTCCAGGTCATTTATGTAGATCACAAACAACAGTGGTCCGAGCACGGATCCCTGTGGAACACCACTAGTCACCCTTCTCCATTTTGAGACACTCCCTTCCACCACTACTCTCTGTCTCCTGTTGCCCAGCCAGTTCTTTATCCACCTAGCTAGTACACCCTGAACCCCATACGACTTCACTTTTTCCCAACCTGCCATGGGAAACCTTATCAAACGCCTTACTAAAGTCCATGTATATGACATCTACAGCCCTTCCCTCATCAATTAACTTCATCACTTCCTCAAAGAATTCTATTAGGTTTGTAAGACATGACCTTCCCTGCACAAAACCATGCTGCCTATCACTGATAAGTCTATTTTCTTCCAGATGTGAATAGATCCTATCCCTCAGTATCTTCTCCAACAGTTTGCCTATCACTGACGTCAAGCTCACAGGTCTATAATTCCCTGGATTTTCCCTGCTACCCTTCTTAAACAAAGGGACAACATTAGCAATTCTCCAGTCCTCCGGGACCTTACCCGTGCTCATGAATGCTGCAAAGATATCTGTTAAGGCCCCAGCTATTTCGACCCTCGCTTCCCTCAGTAACCTGGGATAGATCCCATCCGGTCCTGGGGACTTGTCCATCTTAATGTCTTTTAGAATACCCAAAACTTCCCCCTTCCGTATGGCAACTTGACCGAGAGTATTTAAACATGCATCCCTAGCCTCAACATCCGTCTTGTCCCTCTCCTTTGTGAATACCGATGCAAAGTACTCATTAAGAATCTTACCCATTTCCTCTGAGTCCACGCATAAATTCCCTCTTTTGTCTTTAAGTGGGCCAATCCTTTCTCTAGTTACCCTCTTGCTCCTTACATACGAATAAAATGCTTTGGGATTTTCCTTAACCCTGTTAGCCAAAGATATTTCATGACCCCTATTAGCCCTCTTTATTGCACGTTTGAGATTCGTCCTACTTTCCCGATATTCCTCCAAAGCTTCATCAGTTTTGAGTTGCCTCGATCCTATGTATGCTTCCTTTTTCATCTGAGCTAGTCTCACAATTTCACCCGTCATCCATGGTTCCTTAATCTTGCCATTTCTATCTTTCATTTTCACAGGAACATGTCTGTCCTGCACTCTAATCAACCTTTCCTTAAAAGACTTCCACATTTCAAATGTGGATTTACCCTTAAACAGCTGCTCCCAATCCACATTCCCTAGCTCCTGCCAAATTTTGTTATACTCTGCCTTGCCCCAATTTAGTACTCTTCCTTTCGGACCCCTCTTGTCCTTGTCCATGAGTATTCTAAAACTTACGGAATTGTAATCGCTATTCCCAAAGTAATCACCAACTGAAACATCAACCACCTGGCCGGGATCATTCCCCAATACCAGGTCCAGTATGGCCCCTTCCCGAGTTGGACTATTTACATACTGCTCTAAAAAACTCTCCTGGATGCTCCTTACAAACTCTGCTCCATCTATGCCTCCAACACTACACGAATCCCATTCAATGTTGGGGAAGTTAAAATCTCCCATCACAACCAACCTATTGCTCCTACATTTTTCTATAATCTGTCTGCATATTTGTACCTCTACTTCATGCTCGCTTTTGGGAGGCCTGTAGTAAAGTCCCAACAATGTTACTGCACCCTTCCTATTTCTCAGCTCCACCCATATTGCCTCAGTGCTCGAATTCTCCATCATGCCCTCCTTAATCACAGCTGTGATATCATCTCTGACGAGTAATGCAACTCCTCCACCCCTTCTACCTCCCTCTCTATCCCTCCTGAAGCATCTATACCCTGGGATATTCAGTTGCCAGTCCTGCCCTTCCCTCAACCAAGCCTCAGTAATACCAATAGCATCATATTCCCAGGTACTGATCCAAGCCCTAAATTCATCTGCCTTACCTACTACACTTCTCGCATTTAAAAAAATGCACCTCAGACCACCTTTGCGTTCATCATCTCTTCCCTGTCTACTCTTCCCCTTAGTCACATTGGGTTTATTGTCTCGTACCTTACTGGCTTTAGTTGCTGCTTCTTTACTGACCTCTAACTTCCTAATCTGGTTCCCATCCCCCTGCCACATTAGTTTAAAACCTCCCCAACAGTGTTAGCAAAAGCACTCCCTAGGACATTGGTTCCAGTCCTGCCCAGGTGTAGACCATCCGGTTTGTAATGGTCCCACCGCCCTCAGAACCGGTTCCAATGTCCCAAAAATCTGAACCCCTCCCTCCTGCACCATCTCTCAATCTCTGATGTTACTGAATGGCAGAGCAGATTCAATGGGCCAAATGGCCTACTTCTGCTCCTACGCTGTATGATCTGAGATGACTAACCTCCAATAACGACAACCATCTTCCTTTGTGCTAAGTATGACTCCAACCAACAGAGAGGTTTCCCCTGATACCCATTGAAGTACTTTAGGTAAGGTTTACTGCAATGAATGCGACTTCTGAGTGCTGGAAGTTGGGTAATTAAGGGAGTTAGGGAAGGAAAGGAAAGAGTGTTTTTTGATTTTTGTTATCTAAATTTTCTCGAACTTCAGGAAGTGGTTTTACTCTGCTGCAGGAGAAGAAGCAAGTTATTTAGTGAGTGTCTGGTAAGTGCCTATAATTTAGTACATTCCTAAGGTTCCAAATACTCTAGCAACTGGTCATAAGGAACTTAAATAAATAAAATAATTAAATAGTTAAGTAGAACACATTAAGGATGGCAGAACTGGTGATGTGTCACATTTGCAGCATGTGAGAACTCCTGGATTCCAGTTTGATCCAAGGCAAGCATTTCTGCAGTAAGTGTTTGAAGTTCAAACAGCTTTGATTCAGAGTTTATGAGCTGGAGGCTGAATTAAAGACACTGCAAAGCATCAAGGAGAGGGGAAGTTACCTGCATTCTTTATACCAGGAAACAGTCACACCTCTTGGGACAGGCTCTTCTGATTTGGTCAGGGACAGGAGCGTATGACTGCAAGTGATGAATCCGTATTTCGAAGGTTGATGTGGGAGGGGTGCGTCCGGTTTGTGGGACACAATCACCAGCAGTGGAGAAAGTGAGGTCTGCACTGTTGGGAAGATCTACACCTGAACCATGCAAGGGCTGATATTTTTGTGAACTGCATAGCTAGGGAAATAGAGAGAGTTTTAAACTAAATAGTGAGGGTAAGGGATAGAATTTGGGAAGATGTGGTAAATCAAAGAGCAGAGATGAGGAAAAAGCGAAAGGTATTATTATGGGAAATGAAAAAAATCAGACCATGACAGGTAAGGGTAGAGGGTACAAATCTAACAGTAAGTCAACAGATGAGACTAGAGGTTATATAAAGAATACAAGGATAAAACTAAAAGCTCTGTATCTGAATGCACATTCAAAATGCAACATTCAAAATATTCAAGCCAGTGAACAAAGTCTTTCCTGGCGTGAGGCGACTGCGGATCCAGCTGCAGATGGTCAGGCTTGATTCTGATGTCCATGGTGAACGGAAAATCACACAGCAATAAATTGTGGCGCTAACAATTATACTCAAAGACGAGAGATAAGTACAATATAGGCTTTATTGTTGTGTGATGCTATTCCTCTGGCTGCAACTGAAGACTAGAGTCTGAGTGACTCACACGCATATTTATACACAAGCTCCCTGTGGGCTGAGCTAGCCGGCAGGGGCTTACCGGAGGAACCTGTATTACAGGTACAGCCATACATCCCCCTACTGCAAGTATGCATATCTACAGTGGTTATCACCACAACCAATGAACTGAGAGTGCACACACAAATAAATAAGTACGATTTGATAGCCATTATAGAGACCTGGTTGTAGGAGGACATGGATTGGAACCTCAATATTCAGAGATAAAGGATATTTAAGGTCAGGAAGTGAGAAAAAGGTGAAGGGGTGGCTCTCTTAGTTAATGATGGTATCAGCACAATAGGGAGGCAGAAACTTAGTTGAGGAAACCAGGACAAGGATGTGGAAACAGTTTGGGTAGAGATAAGAAATGGTAAAGGCAAAAGGTCACTTGTAGGAGTCATGTGCAGACCTCTTAACAGTAACCATATAGTAGGATGGAACATAAAGGAAGAAATAATAGGAGCTTGTTAAGAAAGGTACGGCAGAAATCATGGGAGGTTTTAACTTACATCCAGAATGGAAATGTCAGGTGGACAAAGGTAGTCCAGATGAGGAGTTTGTTGAATGTGTTTGGTACAGTTCCTTAGAGCAGCTTATTCTGGAGTCAATCAGAGAGCAGGCTATCCTAGAACTGGTATTGTGCAATGCAATGGGGGCAATTAACAATCTCATAGTGAAGGCGCCAGTAGGGTATTTGCAACCATAATATGATTGAATTTTACTGTCAGTTTGAGAGAGAGAGGAGTGGGTCTGAGACTATATTTTTAACTTAAATAAGGGCACCTTAAGGGTATGAAAGCTGAGATGGCGAAGGTGAATTGGCAAATTAATTTCAGGGCTAGGTCAATATAGATGCAATATCAAATGTTTCAGAGGATATTTCAGAATTTACAGAATAGATACATTCCAACGAGTAAGGGAAAATCTAAGAGAGTGACCCACCATCTATGGTTAACTAGAACAATTGTAGATAGTATCAAACTTAATGAAAAAGCATCTAATTATGCAAAGACAGGTGGCAGGTCAGAAGGTTGGACAGAATAGAAGGAACAGCAAAAGATGACAGGGACCAGTGCTGGGACCTCAACTGCTTACAATTTATATTTGAATGAAGGGATTGAAGATATGGTTGCCAAATTTTCTGATGGCACAAAGATTGGTCAGAAAGTAGAGGACATAAGGAGTCTGCAAAAATATATAGATTTGCCAAATAAGTGAGCAGAGATCTGACAAATGGAGTATAACATGGGGAAATGTGGAATTGTCCATTTTGGCAGGAAGAACGGAAAAGCTTATTATCTCAAATAGTGAGAGATTGCAGAGTTCTGAAGTGCAGAGGGATGTAGGTGTCCCTGTGCACAAATCACAAAAGGCTAGTATGCACATACAGCAAGTAATTAAGAAAACAAATAGAATGTTATTATTTATTATGAGGGAATTGAATACAGAAGTATGAAGGTTATGCTTCAGTTGTACAGGGCATGAGTGAGACTACATTTGGAGTATTGTGTACCGTATTGGGTCACCTTACTAAAAGAAGGATGGATTGGATTTGGATTGGATTTGTTTATTGTCATGTGTACCGAGGTACAGTGAAAAGTATTTTTCTGCAAGCAGCTCAACAGATCATTCAGTACATGGGAAGAAAAGGGAATTAAACAAAATTCAAGAAAATACAAGAAAATACATAATAGGGCAACACAAGATATACAATGTACTACATAAGCATTGGCATCGGGTGAAGCATACAGGGTGTAGTGTTAATGAGGTCAGTCAATAAGAGGGTCATTTAGGAGTCTGGTGACAGTGGGAAAGAAGATGTTTTTGAGTCTGTTCGTGCGTGTTCTCAGACTTCTGTATCTCCTGCCCGATGGAAGAAGTTGGAAGAGTGAGTAAGCCGGGTGGGAGGGGTCTTTGATTATGCTGCCCACTTTTCCCAGGCAGCAGGAGGTGTAGATGGAGTCAATGGATGGGAGGCAGGTTTGTGTGATGGACTGGGCGGTATTCACGACTCTCTGAAGTTCCTTGCGGTCCTGGGCCGAGCAGTTGCCATACCAGTCTGTGATGCAACCTGATAGGATGCTTTCTATGGTGCATCTGTAAAAGTTGGTAAGGATTAATGTGGACATGCCGAATTTCCTTAGTTTCCTGAGGAAGTATAGGCGCTGTTGTGCTTTCTTCGTGATAGCGTCGACGTGAGTGGACCTGGACAGACCAGGATGGATGTAAATGTGTTGGACGCAGTTCAGAGAAGGTTTACCAGACTAATACATGGAGGAATGAGTGGGTTGTCTTAATAGGATAGAATCATAGAAAGCCTATAGTGCAGAAGAAGGCCATTTGGCATTGAATCTGCACCGACCTTCAGAAAGAGCAGCCTATCTTTGCCCACTCCATCACCCCATCCGCATAACCTCACCCAACCTTTGGCCACTAACGGTCAATTTAGCTTGGTCAATCCACCTAACCTGCACATCATTGGACTGTGGGAGGAAACCGGAACACCCAAAAGAAACCCATGCAGACACAGGAAGAATGTACAAACTCCACACAGTCAGTCAAAGTTGCAATCGAACCTGGCGCTGTGAGGCAGCAGCGCTAACAGGTTGGACAGGTTAGGTTTGTACCTGCTGGAGTTTAGAAGGGTACGAGTCGACTTGATTGAAACATGTGAGATCCTGCGGGGTCTTGACAGGGTGGATTTGAACAGGATGTTTCCTCTTGTGGGAGAATCTAGAACTAGAGGTACCTCTTTAAAAATAAGGAGCCAGCCATTTAAAATGCTTCCAACAATTTTACATCCTTCCTTAAGTGAGGTGAGCAATATGGAAACTTTTTTCAGAGTCGTGAGTCTCGAACTCTCTCCCTGAAAAGGTGATGGAAGCAGTGTCTTTGAATATTTTGACGGTAAAGATGGGTAGATTCTTGATAAGCAAGGGGGTGATAGGTTATTGAGGGTAAGATGGATTCAGATTTGAGGTTACTTTCAGATTAGCCATGATGGTATTAAATGGCAGAGCAGTCTCGAGGGGCTGAATGGCCTACTGCTCCTTGTTCGGCATTTGTGGCTGAAGATTGTAACAAATGCTCAGCCTTATCTTTTGCACTGACGTGCTGGGCTCCCCCATTATTGAGAATGGTGATATTTGTGGAGTCAAAGAGCAAAATATACCAGCATGCCTCATGCATGACATGCATTGATAGCTACAGGGAAATTAAGGTTGTTTCCTTTCTTGTGGAAGAAACAATGCAGGATTAAGAGGAGGCGGTGGCATAGTAGTAGTCTCACTGGTTCAAATCCTGCCACTGCAGATGGTGAAATTTGAAGTCAATAAAAATCTGGAATTAAAAGTCTAATGATGCCCATGAAACCATTGTTGATTGTTATGTAAACCCATCTGGTTCACTAATGTCCTTCAGGGAATGAAATCTGCCATCCTTATCTGGTCTGGCCGACATGTGACTCCAAACCCACAGCAATGTGGTTGACTCTTATCTGCCCTCAAGGGCAATTAGGGATGGGCAATAAATGCTGGCCCAGCCTGCGGCACCCACGTTCCATGAATGAATAAAAAAACAATGAAAATGTTGAAGCAACTCATTGTATGGTCACTGTCAGCCAACACCCAGAGATGGACCCACATGTGGGCTGTACTGACAACTCCCTTTAGGCTCTTCATTTTCTTACCATTACTGACTATTCTGACCACCCCTCCTGCACCACACCCAGGACATCTGGCCTTTCCCACTGCACCCTCCATGCCCTCAAACACACCCTATGTCCTCTAGATCCCGTTTCCACTACCAATACCACAGCACCACTCCAACCACTGTCCCCCTCCCCCTCCCCCGAGGCTACACCGCCGACTCACCCTTGCTGATCCCGAGCCTCCATGCAAGCTGCCATTCTCCTGTTCCCCTCTCTTGAATTAAACAAAGGATAAAATTATTTACTCGATCAAACGATTCAAGATTTTAAAGATCTCTGTCAAATTTTTCTTGAACATTCTCTACTCCAGAGAAAATTCCCAGTAGTTCTCGTCTCTCTATGTAACTTACGTCACTTTAATAAATTTCCTGTGTACTCTTTCTAAAACTTTGACAACTTTAATAAAGTTAGAATTTTAAAAAAAACTTTTAGAGTGCCCAATTAATTTTTTCCAATTAAGGTGCAATTTAGCATGGCCAATTCACCTACTCTGCACATCTTTGCATTGTGGGGGTGAAACCCACACAAACACTGGGAGAATGTGCAAACTCCACACGGACAATGACCCAGAGCCGGGATCGAACCTGGGACCGCGGCACCGTGAGGCACAGTGCTAACCACAGCGCCACTGTGCTGCCGCTGAAGTGCCCAGAATTTGCCACAATACTCCAGCTAGGAGATAGCCAGTGTTTCATAAAGATTCAATATGTCATCCCTGCTTTTGTGCTCCATGGAGGCGATTTTGCGCCCTCTTTCGCCCACACTGAATATTCAAACTGTGCCATGACATGACATTGGTGTGGTTTACAACATAGAACATAGAACAGTACAGCACAGAACAGGCCCTTCGGCCCTCGATGTTGTGCCGAGCCATGATCACCCTACTCAAACCCACGTATCCACCCTATACCCCCAACAACCCCCCCCTTAACCTTACTTTTATTAGGACACTATGGGCAATTTAGCATGGCCAATCCACCTAACCCGCACATCTTTGGACTGTGGGAGGAAACCGGAGCACCCGGAGGAAACCCACGCACACAGGGGGAGGACGTGCAGACTCTACACAGACAGTGACCCAGCCGGGAATCGAACCTGGGACCCTGGAACTGTGAAGCATTTATGCTAACCACCATGCTACCCTGCTGCCCCAACTGCCTCAAGTAGAGAATGTTCAAGAACAACAGCGTGAATCAGTTAAAAAAGTGAATCAGTCAAGGGAGTTCCCCCAAGGGCATAGCTCCAGGGGCAGAGGGAAATGCCCAGGCGGTACCAACCTGTGCCAGGGATGGACCCTCTGTGGAGCCCCATTGGGGGAGGGGTTCATATCATGTTTGTTGGGGAGGGGGATTAGAGAGCCCTAATGCTGATGCTTATGGAGGCGCTGAGGTGGGAGGGGGGATAGGGGACGGAAGGGAGGGAGTGTGCAGATGCTGAGGAATGTGGGCCAGGATGGGTGGGGGGGGGGGGGCTCTTGGTGCTTGTGGAGGAGGGGAAAATGTCTGCCATATCCATGGGTGGGAGGCTGGGGGCCACTTTCAGGCTGACCAACCTGCTATTGTGAATGTGTAAATCACACCCACTGAATTTCTTTTTCAGAGAGGCTCAAAATCGGGACTAAAAACTCAGCTGTGCAACTGGAAAGCGAGAGGCCAGGTTCCAGTCAGAGCCAGGCACTCTCAAAAACAACATGGGAAAAATATACCCCATGCCTCCAGTAACAAACCCATGGATCCATGTGCTTTTTAATAACTTTCTTGTATTTTCTTGTCATTGTTAATGATTTGCATTTATATCTGACCCAGAGTGTGAAAGGACAGTGTCTGACCCACTGTCCCACCCAGTCCCAGTGTGAAAGGACAGTGTCTGACCCACTGTCCCACCCAGTCCCAGAGTGTGAGAGGACAGTGTCTGACCCACTGTCCCACCCAGTCCCAGTGTGAAAGGACAGTGTCTGACACACTGTACACCCAGTCCCAGAGTGTGAAAGGACAGCGTCTGACCCACTGTCCCACCCAGTCCCAGAGTTTGAAAGGACAGTGTGTGACCCACTGTCCCACCCAGTCCCAGAGCGTGAAAGGACAGTGTCTGACCCACTGTCCCACCCAGTCCCAGAGTGTGAAAGGACAGTGTCTGACCCACTGTCCTACCCAGTCCCAGAGTGTGAAAGGACAGTGTCTGACCCACTGTTCCACCCAGTCCCAGAGTGTGAAAGGACAGTGTCTGACCCACTGTCCCAGTGTGTGAAAGGACAGTGTCTGACCCACTGTCCCACCCAGTCCCAGAGTGTGAAAGGACAGTCTGACACACTGTACACCCAGTCCCAGAGTGTGAAAGGATAGTGTCTGACCCACTGTCCTACCCAGTCCCAGGGTGTGAAAGGACAATGTCTGATCCACTGTACCACCCAGTCCCAGAGTGTGAACGGACAGTGTGTGACCCACTGACCCACCCAGTCCCAGGGTATGAAAGGATAGTGTCTGACCCACTGTCCCACCCAGTCCCAGGGTGTGAAAGGACAGTGTGTGACCCACTGTCCCACCCAGTCCCAGAGTGTGAAAGGACAGTGTCTGACCCACTCTCACATCCAGTCCCAGAGTGTGAAAGGACAGTGTCTGACCCACTGACCTACCCAGTCCCAGAGTGTGAAAAGACAGTGTCTGACCCACTTTACCACCCAGTCCCAGAGTGTGAGAGGACAGTGTCTGACCCACTGTCCCACCCAGTCCCAGAGTGTGAAAGGACAGTGTGTGACCCACTGTCGTACCCAGTCCCAGAGTGTGAAAGGACAGTGTGTGACCCACTGTCGTACCCAGTCCCAGAGTGAGAAAGGACAGTATCTGACCCACTGTCCCACCCAGTCCCAGAGTGTGAAAGGACAGTGTCTGACCCACTGTCCCACCCAGTCCCAGAGTGTGAAAGGACAGTGTCTGACCCACTGTCCCACCCAGTCCCAGAGTGTGAAAGGACAGTGTGTGACCCACTGTCCCACCCAGTCCCAGAGTGTGAAAGGACAGTGTCTGACCCACTGTCCCACCCAGTCCCAGAGTGTGAAAGGACAGTATCTGACCCACTGCCCCACCCAGTCCCAGAGTGTGAAAGGACAGTATCTGACCCACTGACCCACCCAGTCCCAGAGTGTGAAAGGACAGTGTCTGACCCACTGTCCCACCCAGTCCCAGAGTGTGAAAGGACAGTGTGTGACCCACTGTCGTACCCAGTCCCCGAGTGTGAAAGGACAGTGTCTGACCCACTGTCCCACCCAGTCCCAGTGTGAAAGGACAGTGTCTGACCCACTGTCCCACCCAGTCCCAGAGTGTGAAAGGACAGTGTCTGACCCACTGTCCCACTCAGTCCCAGTGTGACAGGACAGTGTCTGACCCACTGTCCCACCCAGTCCCAGAGTGTGAAAGGACAGTGTCTGACCCACTATCCCACCCAGTCCCAAAGTATGAAAGGACAGTGTCTGACCCACTGTCCCACTCAGTCCCAGTGTGACAGGACAGTGTCTGACCCACTGTCCCACCCAGTCCCAGAGTGTGAAAGGACAGTGTCTGACCCACTGACCCACCCAGTCCCAGAGTGTGAAAGGACAGTGTGTGACCCACTGTCGTACCCAGTCCCAGAGTGTGAAAGGACAGTATCTGACCCACTGACCCACCCAGTCCCAGAGTGTGAAAGGACAGTGTCTGACCCACTGTCCCACCCAGTCCCAGAGTGTGAAAGGACAGTGTGTGACCCACTGTCGTACCCAGTCCCCGAGTGTGAAAGGACAGTGTCTGACCCACTGTCCCACCCAGTCCCAGTGTGAAAGGACAGTGTCTGACCCACTGTCCCACCCAGTCCCAGTGTGAAAGGACAGTGTCTGACCCACTGTCCCACCCAGTCCCAGTGTGAAAGGACAGTGTCTGACCCACTATCCCACCCAGTCCCAGAGTATGAAAGGACAGTGTCTGACCCACTGTCCCACCCAGTCCCAGAGTGTGAAAGGACAGTGTCTGACCCACTATCCCACCCAGTCCCAGAGTGTGAAAGGACAGTGTCTGACTCACTGTCCCACCCAGTCCCAGAGTGTGAAAGAGATTAATGAGTGTGTAGTCCTGGATCCTTGGTAATGTATTCTTTAATTATTCTACCATTTATGAAAAATCCTATTTTGGTGTTGCTCAAGTTTTTTCTTGCTTTCTCTTCCACCCAGGCCCCGTAATTACCACACAGCCGCATTGCATAAAGGATGAGTGCCACCAAAAAGAACATTGTCTACAAAAAAGTGTCTCGTGACAAATCGGTTGGTACTTTGACGTCTCCTTTTCCTCGCCTCTTTTCTTTTCTAAGAACACAAGCAAGCAGAGAATGATAAAGGTTCTGTCTGTGCCCACATACTCTGTACAATCTACCATGCCTTGGGACCTAACCCACCCATTTTATAAATACCAATTGTAACCCGCTAATTTCAATTGATTCTCCCTTACCTTCGACCCAGCTTTCCTGTTGTGACTTAGTTATTTATTTAGAAACTTACATACTGTGCCCAACTAGTCCATAGTTGCAAAACTCAAATCACAATACCCATCATTAAATGTGGTTCTGTGATTGGACAACATTTTTTCAACAGGGTGTCACAGTGGTTAGCACCGCTGCCTCAGAGGCAGGGTTTGATTCCAGCCTTGGGTTCTCCCGTGTCTGCGTGGGTTTCTTCCGGTTGCTCCAGATTCCTCCCAGATGCTTGATGGGTGAATTGGACATTCTGATTTCTCCCTCTGTGTACCCGAACAGGTGTGGCGACTAGAGGCTTTTCACAGTAACTTCATTGCCATGTTAATGTAAGCCTACTTGTGACAATAATAAAGATTGTTATATGTGTGGGTGATGTGGATCGGCCATGATCAATGAGTGGGGTTGCGTGACTAGGGTGGGGGCAGGGGCCTAGGTTGAGTGCTGCTTCGGAAGGTTGGTAAATGGCCTCTTTCTGCACTGTAGAGATTCTATGGAATGCTCAAGCTGCTATGAATTATGCTGACAGCCAATTCAAGATCATCAGTAAAGCTTGCAGTGTGGTGCATTTTCCTGTACAGGAAGCTACATATGTGCGCAGGCAGAAAGCACATGCACACACATTGTACCTGTTTCAGCTAAACAAAATAAGTGACAGCCATTCACTGGTTCATTCCTCAGGACAATTCCTTCACCAATCAGAGTCAAAGATAACCCAGGGCCCGGAACACTGGGCACCCCAGGACACTCAGAAATAATTTAATGAAAAAGACCATGGGCAATCACATTCACCTTCTGCCATCCTCAAAGTTGCATGAGGCAAAGATAATTGAATTACTTACTAATAATGGTAATTATTGTCAGTGAATTAGTCTACTAACGGACCCAGACATGAGACATGGAAAACTCCTGTGGTGGGAACCATAGATCTAAGTTCACTTGTTCCTCCTGAGCACTTATCGTTTGGTGTGTCCCAAATTATTCATATATTATAACCCAAAATATAATTTTACAACATAAATTATTCTAAGTTGCCTTTGAATCAAATGCTGTTAACTGCTACCATCTGCCCACTCTGGAATCTGTTCCATTGATCGACCACACACTCAACAAAGTAATGTCCCCAGAGGACAGTATTGAATTCACCCCCTCTTTGAGGGTCCTCCCGTTCTTCTGGTCTTAACAGGGGGAAACAAGGCACAGAATGCAGGATACCACATACATACAGTGCTAGGCATGAAGGTTAAATGATGAAAAGGATTAAAAATATGAAAATCTAGACGTGCAAGCAATAGTCTGCCGACTGAAAATTGGGCTGCGGAAGTCTGCAGAGTATATGGGAAAGGCCACGTGGTATGCTTAATAAGTTCTCTGTTTTTCATGTCTTGGGAATGAATGAGTTGGAGTGGGAGATGGCGTCTCGATTCTTGACTGAAGCATGTTGATGGTGTAGTGGGTGGAGGAGGAGGGTTAAGGAATGACTTGGATGGAGCATTTGTAACCAAGGAGGAGAAGAGGATAGAGTGGAACACCAAGCATCTGAGTGCCAAAGAGGAAAGGAACATAGGAACAGGATTGGACCACTTACCCCTTGAGTCTATTGCTCCACTCACTTGAATCATGACTGATCTTACTCAACTCCACTGACCTGCCCTTACGGTAACCTTATCTGATAAAAGTCTATCAATGTTACTCTTGAAAGCTCCGATTCACCCAAAGTCTTTCAATGAGGAATGTATCAGATTTTCATCCCTGTTTGTCTTCCGTGCTTCCTGCTTTCACCCCTAAATAGCCTAACTCTAATTGTAAGATTGTACTCCCCTTGTTCTGAATTCCTCCACCAAAGGAAATACTCTGTATCTCCCAATTAAATGCCTTTAACATTTAAAGTACTGTGTTTAGATTAGTCCTCAAATGTCTCAACTCAAGGGAATATAGAGCAAATTGCTGTAATCTATCTTCATAATTTAACTCAAAGCATTTTGAGGAATCTGTGCTACACTGACTTCAAGGCCAACACAATTTTTCCCAAGGATCAGCATACTTATCTGAACGCAGTAACCCAGATGATGTCTGATTAGCCTCATAACTGACTGGTACCTTTCTTTTGTATTCCAACTCCCTTGATCCGATAGCATTCCATTTGCCTTTTGTATATTTTCATACTGGTGCACAAACACCAATAACACTTTGCACCACCACAGTCTTTCTCTGAATCAAAGTCGAAGATGTCACACTTTTTCCACATTGAACTCCATCTGTTATTGATTTGCCCACATTCATCCTCAACATTACCCAATCAGTGGCACTGTCCCTTCCTCAATACCCTGATCAGTTTACACTCTACGCTGTCATTATCCCTATACAGCAATAATTTCAAACACTACACTGCCTCAATCTCAAAGCCCATGTCAATTGAAAGTCTTCACTGCCACTGGCTCTAAATCTCAGTCAGTTGAAATTCTACTCTGTCCCTATCTCTGTTATCCGGTTAGTTTAAACTCCACACTTCACTTGAATATACAGTGCAGAAGGAGGCCATTCGGCCCATCGCGTGCACCGGCCCACTTAAGCCCTCACTTTTACCCTTTCCCCGTAACCCAATAACCCCTCCTAACCTTTTTGGTCAATAAGGGCAACCTATCATGGCCAATCCACCTAATCTGCACGTCTTTGGACTGTGGGAGGAAACCGGAGCACCCGGAGGAAACCCACGCAAACACGGGGACAATGTGCAGACTCTGCACAGACAGTGACCCAGTGGGGAATCGAACCTGGGAACCTGGCGCTGTGAAGCCACAGTGCTATCCACTTGTGCTACCGTGCTACACATATCTCTATACTTCACTTATTTAAAATCCTACACTGTCTATATCTCTATAGTCTAGTTACTTTAAACTTTACATTTCCCCAATCTCTCTACTCATTATTTTAAACTCTACACTGTCCTTATCTCTCTACTCATCATTTTGAACTCTACACTGTCTCTTTATCTCTACACTCCCGTTGTTTTTAACTCTACACTTCACATATTTCTATCCTTCACTTATTTGAACCCTACACTGTCTGTATCTCTATATTCTAGTTACTTTAAACTTTACATTATCCCAATCTCTATCCTCCAGTTATTTTAAAAATGACACTGTCCCAATCTTTATACTCATTATTTCATACTCAAAACTATCCATATCTCTACAATAGTTATTTTGATACACTGTCCCTATCTCCATATTCCAGTTATGTTAAACTCTACACTGTCCCTATCTCTTTTATTTTAAAGTCTGCTCTGTACTATTTCTCAGCTTTTTATTTTAATCTCTACACTGTCCCTATGTCTCTACATGTTATTTTAAGCTGTGAACTGTTCCCATATCTGTACTCCAATTATTTGAAACTCTACCCTATCCCTATATTCATACACGTTATTTTAAACTACACTGTCCTGATATCTCTGCACCTCCACACCACCACCCCCAGCATTTTAAACTCTGTCCTTATCGATTGCAAAAGAGTTCTAAGAACAATTTCTGCTTTAATTCTTATTTAGATTGCCGCCTACTTAAGCAAAAGAGATTTTGTGGACCATGGCAGCCACACTGACCCTGTGGGTGAGTAAGAATCATTGACCGGTCTTTGCTGTTCCACATTCATTCGGTATTCTACCATTTTCTTTGCTTTTAGTGTTAAGAAGAGTTGAATCTGTCTTCCAGCTCACAGGGCTCACTCTATACTGTCAGTGCCCTAGAGCACCTGGAAAGTCTGACTCTGTGGGGTAGTGTCCCTCACTCTGGGGTCTGACTCTGTGGGGTGGTGTCTCTCACTCTGGGGTCTGTCTCTGTGGGGTAGTGTCTCTCACTCTGGTGTCTGACTCAGTTGTGTTGTGCCCCTCACCCTGCTGGTCTGACTCAGTGGGGTAGTGTCCCTCACCCTGCTGGTCTGACTCTGTGGGGTAGTGTCTCTCACTCTGGGGTCTGACTCTGTGGTGTATTGTCCCTCACTTTGGGATCTGATTCTGTGGGGTAGTGTCTCTCACATTGAGCTCTCCTCTGAACTTTGCCCCTCGCACCTTCGGGCAGCACAGTAGTTAGCGCTGCTGCCTCACAGCTCCAGTGTCCCGGGTTCAATTCCAGCCTTGGGTAACTGTCTATGTGGAGTTTGCACCTTTTTCCCATGTCTGCGTGGGTGTCCTCCGGGTGCTCCCGTATCCTCCCACAGTCCAAAGATGTGCAGGTTAGGTGGATTGGCCATGCTAAATTGCCCTTAGTGTCCAAAAAGGTTAAGGGGGTGGGTTACTGGGTTATAGGGATAGGGTGGAAGCAAGAGCTTAAACTTATGTAGGGTGCTCTTTCCAAGGGCCAGTGTAAATGCAATGGGCTGAATGGCCTCCTTCTGCACTGTAGGGATTCTATGATTCTGAATTGGTCTCCTGTAAAAACGCCACATCAGCCTTCATATTTCTCAGATGTACAAACACTCATGACCTTTTTACTGGGCCGTTTAGTCCCTGAACATTCCAAGTTATCAACTGGACAGTGGGCCTTCTACATCCCCACCCCCTTCCCAGCACCCCGCCCCAGAGTTTTAGTGATATGCATCACGAGTGATATACACGAGGGGTTAATGTAAATACACTACAACTAAGTAACCACTAGAGGGAGCACCAGAGATGTCATGACATGCAGGCATACAACCAATGCATCATTAGAACAGGACACAACCAATGGGTAATCAGGACACCCAGAGGTGGCATTATCACAAGGGGGCACTACATGACCCATATAAAAGGACAGGGCACACATGCTCTGCTTCATTCCACAGACAGACATCTAGAGAGTACACCAGGGTTGATCAGCAGCGTCACACCCCAGCACGTGGCTTAGAGCAAGCTGGTACATGGTAGACTGAGTTACTACAGTTAGATTAGCAGAGAGTCGAACCCATTTGAGAACTGTGTTAATAGTTCAATAAACATGTTGAACTCACTTCAGAGTCTGGAGCATCCTTAAGTTAAGACTGCATCAAGTAGCAGCCTGTGTTATCCGAAGCAGCATAACACACAAGAGTCAGCCATACTCCGTGTGTGGGGTAATCCAGCTGCAACTCAGTGGGTGTTGATACCAGGCCCACCCAAGATGGCCACCAAACCCCCAATAAGATCACAACAAGGACAAAGAATTCATCACCATCAACATTTGACCCCTCCTCCTTCCTCCTCCCCACTGCAACCCCCAACCATACCACAACCCAATAAACAAACAAATAGCTAAAAGGAGAATGAAGGCCCCTATCCTCTGCCCCAACCCCAAACAAAACAAGAAGAAAAATCTTAAATTCATTACTTAAAAGAAAGAAAACTAAAGTAATAAGCTGCAGATACCCCACCCCTTCACTCCAGTTAACTAAATTTACAGCGAGCAAGGTGACCTCCGCACAGGGTAAAACCAGAAAAATAATCCGACCAAAAAAACAGCCCGCATCCAACTTTAATATAAAAAGATAGTGGTAAAAAGAAAACCAAAATCCCGCAAACAACTCCAAAAATCGAAACTACAAACTTGCCCAGAACCATATTTTTGTATGCCTCTTTTGTGTTTTATTTTGGATTAGTGATTATTCTGTTTTTCACATTTATATCTCCTCTCGTTCCATTTTTTTGTTTCTTTACTTATCCATTATGTTGCAATGCTGGGTGATGCTACTTGTGGACAGTCAGGTCCCAAAATGGAACCCCGGATTAATAGATTGTAACCTTTTACCTTTTCTTTAGAGACGTGGATGAACAGTCACATGACTGCCAATTAACTTTTTTATCAAAGATTAGAATTGTTATTAAACAAAAAAAGATGAACTTTGTACCCTTCACACCCACTGCACCTTTACATGTATATACAGATTTATAAGGATTACACAAGTGACAAAATATCGTAAATTCTAATGTTCTCAGTAAGTACACAGTCCATGTAAATAATAATAATCGCTTATTGTCACAAGTAGGCTTCAATGAAGTTACTGTGAAAAGCCCCTAGTCTCTACATTCCGGCGCCTGTTTGGGGTGGCTGGTACGGGAATTGAACCCGCGCTGCTGGCATTGTTCCGCATTGCTTTGCATTACAGGGCAGCTATTTTGCCCACTGTGCTAAACCAGACCCCTAAACCAGTAGGAGAAATGTGGTCAGACACACCACACTCTGAAACCAAGTGACAAATGCTACACAAAACAATTTATGTGAATTCCTCCTCAAATCTATCTGGAACTCTGACTTCCACACCAGTTTCCAAGCTCCACTTTCAAAAAACACACCTTGGACTCATCTCCCAGACACACTTTCTCTTGGATGCCTTCTCCAAGGATCCTCTTCCAGGATTTCAATCTCTCCTTTCAGTATTCCTCTGCCTTGGATTACCATGTGCACTCAAGATTCCACATTTCTGATTTTAAAAAGCATTAAAGGGATAAGGGTAACAGGTGGGGATGTAGATTTGAGACCAGGAAGAGATCAGCCATGATCTGATTGAATGGCGATTCAATGGTGATTGAATCAGCTCAAAGGGCTTAGTTGCCTACTTCTGCCCATAATTCCTATGTTCCACGCAACCTCTCAGGTGCCCAGTTATGCCAGCCCAACACTGCTGCTTCACAGTCTGTATTAAGATGTCAGCAAACTTGTGTGTTACTTTGAATGTCTGAATTCCCACTTTAATTCTGTTTTTTGTCGCTGTCTCTTTAACTTGGTGTACTTTATTTGCTTTTCATTTTAACTCCACCCAACAGCACATTGCTGAACTTCTTACTCTTTGTTCCTTTAACTTAACTGCCTTCCTGAGACATATATTCAGTCCCAACTCCCTGGTTTCTGAACTTTCTTTTGTTCTTTTGTGAAGTCTGCTTCCTGCAGTTCC
This sequence comes from Scyliorhinus canicula, assembly GCF_902713615.1. Taxonomy (NCBI): domain Eukaryota; kingdom Metazoa; phylum Chordata; class Chondrichthyes; order Carcharhiniformes; family Scyliorhinidae; genus Scyliorhinus; species Scyliorhinus canicula. The sequence continues at coordinate 69,932,998 of NC_052158.1, read as the reverse complement.
CTTGCCCTGAACAGCTTCTTTGGGCTCAGCTTCAAGCTAAACTCAAAAGTTCTTTCGAACCTAGGGTGGCTCCTGGTTGTTAAGCAACAACCTATTTTTTCCTTTAAATCCCATGTACCTTCATGTTGTAAACCCTTTAATTACAATTCAGGCTCAGTTTAAAATGACCAAAACCCACAGACATGCGGGCACCTTTGTTCAACATGAAACTAACTAAAGCTTCAACCCTTTATTACACAGAGCACAAAATTAAAGTTACTAAAAGTTATGCCTTATTTCTAATATTCACAGATACAGATTATTTAAACTACCTCTATTTCCTGACAATTGCCACCTGCTAATGCCTTGTGTCATTACCCTTTTGTACTTCATCTATCCCGTTCATCCTGTTATAATCCTTCCCTTTTGTTCTTTTCTCCTCGTCCTGCTTCAAATCTGCTACACCTCTAGCTTTCTGCAGTTCTGGTCAATGCTCATTAGTTCTGTTTCTCGCTCCATGGTTGCCATGTATTTCTGGAATTTCCTGTTCTCATTTTGATTTCAAGCATTTGCAATATCATGCTTCCGATCCTAGAGAAAAGTTTGTTGCTTCCCACTGTCAATTGGCTGTCAAGGGTACGAGATCCTTGGGAAAGATTGGAGGAGATCTATGAGAATGATACCCAGGGATGTAGAGACTGGAAATAAACCGGCATCGTTCTCCTCAGAGCAGAAGGTTAAAGGACAATTTGATGGCGTTTGCAACTTTGAGCAGTTTTGAACGAGTAAGAAGAAACTGTTTTCACTGGTAGAAGGGTCAGTAACCAGAGATTTAATGCAACTGGTGAAAGAACCAGAGAAGTTGACTAGAGGATGTTTCCTTACTCAGTGAACTGTAGTGACCTGGAATAAATGCTTGGAGGCAGATTCAACAGCAATTGTCAAAAGGGAATTGGATACCTGAAAAGGAAAACTTTTTAGAGTTATGGAAAAGGAGTGAATGAGGGGGACAAATTAGATAGCTTTTACAAAGAGCGACCACATATAGGATGGAACAAAGAACTTTCTTCTGCGCTATAAGATTCCATGACTGACTGAATGTTAATTTCTTTCCCTCCTCTCTGAAAATATTAGCTCTCGGGGTACAAGTTCCACTTGCACTGGCTGTCTTCTGGTACCTGACTCAAGTGGTCAGCATCTACATGCAATGAACATCTGGTAGTATTTTAACCCTGGCTAGCTCCATAGCTTAAACCAATTCTGCCCTTACGCAAAGCTGCCACACATATACTGTGTGGAACAGGATGTCAGTGCTGGACCTCTGATTTCTCAAATCTCAAATTCATTTGTGTCCATGGTGCTGGTGTATAAACAAGCGGATTAAAATGAATGGCTCATTTGTAAAAACTGCCTCATCATTCGGAAGTAGTCCACGCTTGTGTGGACTTGGCATTTGCACCTTACACCTTTATCTTGGGTTGAGAAGGGCTGGTTGAGTGGGCTTGAGGGAAGTTATAAATTGACATTATGGGATACATGGGGGTCACCTAAAGTTGGCGTAACCAATATTCTGCTTCTCTCTGTAGATGGCGTGCTGTTGGTGGACACCGGTTACATAAAGGAGCAAAAGGGTGAGTTCTGTGCCGTCAGCAGGATGAAAAGGGTTCTCTCCACTTGTGAATTGAACCCGTTCGCACAGTCACGAGACCCTTGGGAAAGATCGGAGGAGATCTATGAGAATTATACCAGGGATGCTACCAATCCTCACACCATGAGTCCTTACAGAAAAAATTACCAAATAAAATTTAGCCCCCAAATACTCAACGTGCCTTTAAAGGGGATGTGGGTCGGAGTTTGTCTGCGACAAGACAGAATGAGACCTGGAAGCAAAAGCTTCTGATGTCTGCTGTTAAAGACAAATATTTAATTTACTCACCTACTGGCCCTCCTTTCGTCACAGGTTTAATGAAATGAAAAATGAAAATCGCTTATTGTCACAAGTAGGCTTCAAATGAAGTTACTATGAAATTCCGGCACCTGTTTGGGGAGGCTGGTACGGGAATTGAACCGTGCTGCTGGCCTGCCTTGGTCTGTTTTAAAAGCCAGCGATTTAGCCCTGTGTGCTAAACCAGCCCCTGGAGGTGTTGATCAATTTAAAACAACTCATTTTATTCTTATTAATTCCCAAGGTAGGAATAACAGCAAAATGGAGCATTATTTAAATAATAAAATATTAAAACAGGCTGCTGCGCAGAGGGACCTGGGCGTCCTAGTGCAAAAAGTTGGTTTACAGGTGCAACAGGTGATTAAGAAGGTGAATGGAGTTTTGTCCTTCATTGCGAGAGGGATAGAGTTTAAGACTTGAGGAGGTTTTGCTGCAAACTGTATAAGGTGTTAGTGAGGCCACACCTGGAATATTGTGTTCAGTTTTGGTCTCTTTACCTGAGAAAGCACGTACTGGTGCTAGAGGGTGTGCAGAGGAGATTCACTAGGTTAATCACAGAGTTCAGGGGATTGGATTATGAGGAGAGGTTGCGTAGACTGGACTGTCCTCGTTGAAATTTAGAAGGATGCGGGGGGATCTTCTAGAAATATATAAAATTGTGAAGGGAATAGATAGGATATTTGTGGGGAGGTTGTTTCCACTGGCGGGTGAATGCAGATCTAGGGTGCATAGCGTCAAAATAAGGGGAAGTGGATTTAGGACTGATTTTAGGAGGAACTTCTTCACCCAAAGGGTTGTGAATCTATGGAATTCCCTGCCGAGTGAAGCAGGTGAGGCTCCTTTATTAAATGTTTTCAAGATAAAGATAAATAGTTTTTTGAAGAATAAAGGAATAATGGGCTATGGTGTTCGGGTGGGAAAGTGGAACTGAATCCACAAAAGATCAGCCATGATCTCATTGAATGGTGGAGCAGGCTCGAAGGGCCAGATGGCCTACTCCTGCTCCTAGTTCTTAAGTTCCTGTGTGTTTAGGTTAAGATGTCAGCAAGGCTGGGACTTACTACCCTTTGCTATTTGCCTTGAGAAGGTGCCAGTGATGGGAATTCTTGATTGAGTGTTGCATTATCGGAAGTGCCATATTTTAGTTGAGATATCAAACCAAGTCCCCATCTGAACTGAAAAATGGATATTAAATATCCCATGGAAAGTTCTCTCCGGTACAGACATTAAATATCCCATGGAAAGTTCTCTCTGGTATCCTGGCCAATATTTGTTCCTCAATCAAACATCACCGAAACAGATTATGTGATCAGTATCACTGATTGATTGATTAATTTATTAATTTAATGTCATAAGTACTGAAGTACAGCGAAAAGTATTTTTCTGCGGCCAAGGGAATGTACACAGTACGTACTTAGTAGACAAAAAGGATAATCGACAGAGTACATTGACAAATGGTACATCAACAAATGGTGATTTGTTACAGTGTGGAGCAATTATATATGAAGTGGAAAAGAGTTTTAGTAAGTCAGAACGGTGATAAGAGGCAAAAGAAAAGGGTCTGAATGAGAGAGCTCGGAGAGAGTCGCCGTGCTCCAGCACCATCTGTTTGTGGGACCATGCTGTGCACATATTGGCTTCCCGAGTTTCCTACGTTAAAACAGTGACTATGCTTCACCATATTGTAAAAAAACTTGGGGATGTTCTGAGTTTGTGAAAGATGCATCAGGAATACAAGCTCTTCTTTCTTTCTTGAACCATTGGTGGTGCTCTATTGATACAGCCGAGTGGCTTTCTCAATCACTTCAGGACAGCTTGGAGTCAACAGTTTTGTTGTAGCGATGGAGTCACATGTATGCAAGGTCAGCAGGTTTGCCTCCCTAAGGGACAATCATGATCGCCTTTTAATGGTTTTATGCCCAGATACTTTTTAAATTGAATTCAAAAGGTTGAGCATTTCTATCGGTACAAGGAAAATTCAGACTGACCCGTTAAAGGTTAAATTGCTCAATCTCACAGTTCAATGTTAGGGCCTGAATTTTGCTTTTTGTTTAGCATTCCTTTAACTTCACAAGCGGATTACAATAAATGATACATTTGTAAATAACTGCCTCACCATTCGGAAATAGTCCATGCTTGTGTGCAAATTACTCCACTTTTAGCATGCCGTGGTTTTGGGCAACAAGTGCTGAGGAGGAGAACATACAAGCAGGTAGAATATTTTTCCCAGGCCTCCACTGGCAGCAGTGGCGTGCAGAGGGGGGGGGGGGCGACGGTGCATTGGCCCCGGGCATCCATTGGATGGGGGCATCCAATCAGAGAAGGAAAAAAAAAAAAAATTTTTTTTTTTTTTTTTTAAAATTTTTTTTAAAATTTAGATTACCCAATTATTTTTTTCAATTAAGGGGCAATTTAGCGTGGCCAATCCACCTACTCTGCACATTTTTTGGGTTGTGGGGGCGAAACCAACACAGACACGGGGAGAATGTGCAAACTCCACACGGACATTGACCCAGAGCCGGGATCGAACCTGGGACCTCAGTTCCGTGAGGCAGTAGTGCTAACTACTAGGCCACCATGCTGCCCCAGAGAAGGAAATAAGATAGTAATTTTAAAATTTCAGCGGTGATAAATCAATTTTTGGAGGCTCACCACACTGCAGAGGCAGTTGTTAGCCCTTTATTCCTTTAACATGGTGTACCCTTTTGTCTAGAGAAAATGGTCCTTCTCCCCATCCCCCCCACGCGCATGCGCATGATGTACGTGGTCCAACCATCAAAAGCAACAAGCAGACGTGGCTGTTTGTTCCTGTGTTTCCTCGAGTCATAACTCGTCTTTTCTTCAGCTTTTTGTGCATCTAGATTAGTTCTTTTACCTACTTAGGTCAGTGAATAGCTCTAGATCAGGTGCAACTACGGTTTTTATAGGTTTTTTGACGATATTTAATGAAATATTTACGTGGGATGTAGTAAGAGTGAAGCCTGGATGATCAGAGGACTGCTATGGCATTTAATCTCGGAATAGGAGACATTTATTCCTTAACATGCTAATATTCGAATACAGATACCACTAATTTGCAAGTCTATGATATAAATTGCATAAAATTATCAGTGGAGAATCAGTGTGAAATAATTTGATACGAAGGAACAAAGAAATGAAATATGGTTTATCCGTCTGCAACTGACCGATTGTTTACCATTTTCTTCCCATTTTCTCATGCGTCTTACGGTTTTTGAGATAGAAAATGAAATGTTACGAGTATTTCGTGTACAACCGAGTGGAGCACAGAACAGGAAAAAAAAGAGGGCCAGAGTCGAAGAAGAGTCCCATCAAAGAGGGGCATTAGATGCATGGATAAAAAGAAGTAAAGAAGAAGTAGGAGAACCTGGAGAAGTAAAAGATGATGTGGGTGCAGAGAAGGATTTTTCTGATACGGATTCAGCTTGGTCAGAACATAATACTCTCTCTCCTCAGTCTCGTTGTCAGGATGATGATCCATGTGAAGAAAATAAAGAAGATATTTGCATATTTTTGCAAAGAAGCGATTTTGGCTGTTTGAAGAAACCGATTCCAGATCATTTGAAGATGACAATATTACAACATGGCCCTGAAAGATATCAGAATAAAAGTGGTCCATTTGCTGAGAAGGATGGGAGATCATTTTCCAAACAGTGGTTTGATAAAGTTTCCACAAACAGAGAAATTGTGGAGAGAAAATGGTTGTTATACTCTCCATATCGGAAAGCATGCTACTGTTTTGTTTGCTTTTTGTTTTCAAAGGAGCATTTGTTGTCTGTGTCAAACTTTGGAAAGGAAGACGGTTTCTCCACTTGGAGAAAATTAAATCCAACAATACCTGGCCATGAGAAAAGCCCTTCTCATAGAGCTCACATGAGGGAATACCTGAACCTTGTAGTTCGACTCCATCATTCAACTACGATAGATGCTGAACTTCAACAGCAAATGTCTGCTGAAAAGAAAAGATGGAAAGCTATAACTGAACGGATTGTCGAGGTTATATCCTTTCTGGCAAAACAGAATCTGGCCTATCGTGGACATCGAGGAGAAGGAATATCTGGGTTATCAGAGCCAGGGCAGACAGTCAGTGAAAATACAGGAAACTTTCTAGCAACAATCAGACTTTTGGCCAAATATGATGACATCTTAGCAAAACACTTGCAGAGAGGGAAAGAGAAACCAAAAAGTGTCACCTACTTGTCCAACAGAATTCAAAACGAAATAATCAATCTTCTTGGTGAAACTGTCAAGAAAAATATAATTTCCGAAATTAAGGACGCAAAATATTTTAGCATAATGCTGGATTCAACTCCAGATATTGCCCATGAAGATCAGGTTTCTGAAATTCTGCATTACGTTCATATTGATGAAAACAGAAAAGTAGAAATAAAGGAGACATTTCTGGGATTTTTTCAAGTCAACAAGAAAGATGCAGTCAGCCTGGTAAATAAATTTCAGGAAAAATTGGAAGAAGACAAAATTTCCATGAATGACTGTCGTGGTCAAGCATATGATAACGCAGCAGTTATGGCTGGAGTGAGAGGAGGTGTTCAACAAAAAATTCTTGAAGTTAACCCAAAAGCTGTGTTTGTGAACTGCGAGAACCACAGCCTCAATTTGTCCTGTGTCCATGCAAGTGAGGTGCAACCTGTTGTTGTTACATTTTTTGGCATTCTAGAAAAACTCTACTTTTTTTTCTTCATCTACTTCTCGTTGGGAAGTGTTAAAATCATTTGTCACTCGGACTGTGAAAAGACAGTGTGACACTAGATGGAGTTCCAGCCATGATGCTGTGCAAGTAATCCATGAAGAGTGTGACAACGTTATTGCAAGCCTTCAACACCTGCTGGAAGGAGAATTTTCAAGGGAAACTAAATCTGATGCAGGATCGCTACTGAACTCTATTCAACAGTTCCCGTTTATAGCTTTATTAAATTTTTGGTACTCAGTTTTATCATCAGTGGATAAAGTCTCAAAACGTTTGCAGGATCCGAAAATGGGGTTCCATGAAGCTTCTTGTGATCTGAGAGGACTTATTCATATCTTGAATTTGAAGAATGACGAAATTATCCACAATGCAATAGATTTAGCCAATGAATATTGTCAAAATTGGGGAATACCAATTGCACGAACAAGGAGAAGAAGAATAATGCCTGGAGAGTCAGCAAGAGATAGTGGACTGACGGCACAAGAAGAAATGAATAGAGTAATGGTAGAGATTGTGAACAGATTAAAAACTGAAATTGAAGACCGCAGTGTCCGTCTTCAAAGACTCAGTGACCGATTTTCTTTTCTTCTGAACTTGAATTCAGGAGTGATTGAAGATGAACAAGAAAGAGAGAAATTAAAAAAGGAATGTTCAGACTTTGCAAATTATTATGATAATGATGTGGTTGCAATTCAGTTATATGACAAAATTATTGATTTTGTGATGCTCCTTCGAGCTGGAGGGAATAGAGTTCCCCTTGATCCTAAAGATGCTCTGGAGTCTTTACTGCAGTATGGGAGGGATGTCTTTCCGACGCTGTGTGTTTCATACAGATTACTGCTTACAATCGCATTTTCAGTCGCAAGCTGTGAAAGGTCATTTTCAAAACTGAAATTAATAAAAACATATCTGAGGTCTTCTATGTCACAGGAGCGACTGACCAACCTGGCTTTAATAAGCATTGAAAAAGAATTTCTCACAGCTGATGTAAAAAGTGAAGTAGTTCAGGTGTTTTGTGACAGGAGGTATCATTTGGGGAAAAGAACTTAATAAATTTGATTGATTTATATTAAAATCGAATAAAGCGTTTATTTCATGTTTCATCTGTGTTTATATATTCAAAATGTTTTCCTTTCTCATAATATTTCTCAGTATATTAGACCTTATACTTGAGTCTTTGGGGCATACAATCAAGATTTGCCCCGGGCATCACCAGACCTCTGCACGCCACTGACTGGCAGCCATTTTGGAGCTCATTGAAGGAAGTGATGCACAAACAGTCAGCACAAACTGGCCCCGCTTGTTTCTTGAAGATCCCAACTGACCTACTGTACAGTTCCCCATTGTCACCTCTTATTTAAATGATTCCTATCTTTCTAATCTTATGCTCTTAATCTATCCTCAGTTTATTGCAGATTGAGCTGCATCTTCCACTATGGACCAGAGGACATAGGGATGATTGGGCAAGCATTTAATAGAGACCTGTACGTCTCCACAGTCCAGGTGTACCCTCCGACTGGTGAGCAAGCAAAACCCCTGACCAAGGCGCAGGAACGCCTGATAAGGAAGATTGGAGACAAAGCTTTGCCCTTCTGCTTTGAGGTGCGTTCTGCAACCAGTATTAACAACAGAAATAGGGCAGCATGGTGGCGCAATGGTTAGCATTGCTGCCTCACGGTGCTGAGGTCCCAGGTTTGATCCCGGCTCTGGGTCACTGTCCGTGTGGAGTTTGCACATTCTCCCCATGTTTGCGTGGGTTTCGCCCCCACAACCCAAAGATGTGCAGGCTAGGTGGATTGGCCACGCTAAATTGCCCCTTAATTGGAAAAAATGAATTGGATACTTTAATTTTTTTTAAAAACAACAGAAATTACTTTGGTTGCGAAGGATTTCGGCTGGGAGGAGTGGGAGGTGTTGGTGAAACAGAGAGCTTGATTTTATCATGGCCGTTCCTACCAAAATGAACTTTGACCCTTTCCAATGACCAATCACCAAGTTAATATAACTCCTCAGATATGGAAGCAGGATTTGGGCCTCAGACACGCTCAGGTTTTATAGAAATTCCCAGGTAATTGAGTGAAAAGGAGTGCTTGGCACACAAAGTTAATCAAGTACCTGTGAGGCAATCACAGTGAGGGAGGTGATGTGGCCAATTAGGGTGAAGGAGCTTGTCTAGAAAGGTCACTGGATGAATAAGGACTTGGGGTGAAGCATCAAAATTAGAGGGAACAGTCATGAAGAGGAATGCAAACTAAGTGATGTTACTGCTCTTAGCCCTAGACTGCCTGTCTGCCACAATTAACATTTATGTATTTTCCTTTGACAGTTCCCAAACCATCTGCCCTGTTCTGTATGTCTTCAGCCCTCTCCCAACGAGCCAGACAAGGTAAGATCTGAAAGTTCTCCAGAGTGAGTGCAGGATAATAGAATCATAGAAGTTACAGTGCAGAAGGAGGCCATTTGGTCCATCGAGTCTGCACCGGCCCTTGGAAAGGGCACCCTAAGCCCATAACTCCACCCCACCCCACACCTTCACCCTATCCCCGTAACCCCACCGAACCTTTTTTGGTCAATCCTACCTACCCTGCACATCTTTGGACTGTGGAAGGAAACCGGAGCACCCGGAGGAAACCCATGCAGACAGGGGGAGAATGTGCAGCCTCCACACAGACAGTGACCCAAGCTGGGAATCGAACCTGGGACCCTGGAGCTATGAAGCAACTGTGCTAACTGCTGTGCTACCATGCTGCCCTGTGGATGTACTGTGAGCAGAAAGGAAAGTCGGAAGTCATATTGGAAAACGATACAGGCAGAATTTCAGGAGTTGCGAAGAAGATTTTTAAAAAGACCTTAAGGGAATTTCCCCAATGCCAGATGCTGATAAGAACGGAAACCAGAGGATAAGTGCATGTAAAAGCATGGCTGGAGAAGTGATGCAGATCCGGGAAGTGATAGAAATAAGACTTAACTCTTTCAAGTGAAACAAATGAATGTCCAAGGCGAATGCTCCATGGATGGCGAAGAAAACAGTTCAAATTAAACAGATAAAGGAGGCTTATGACAAATGTTAAGAGCATGATTCAGTTAACCAGGAAGGTTATGGAAAGTGCAAGATTGAATCGAATATGCCAATGTGGGAGGCAAAGCGGTTACAAGAAAAGATTAGCATTAAATTGAACACACAAAGATTTTATAAACATAAGGGGTGGAATCTTCCAGGCCCACCACCAACAGAAAGCTTGGCAGGAAGTTGAAAATCAGTTACCCGTCAATGGGATGAACTTTGGCAATTCTCCGCACTTTAAAGTCAGGTTGAGCTTCCCAGTAAATAGGGTCTCCTAACATTATCTCATGCATTAGAAAGTCATGAATACTTATTAAAAGGCCCTTTCACCGGAATTAAGTTCCTCACCAGCGAAAAATGCTAACGTTCACATTCACGACTACACATAAATGATATGCGTACGGCGAGTTAGATTTCTCTGGTAGTTGCTGCAGCTTAACTCTGAGAAACTAATTAGCATTAACAGCCCCTGTCCAGCTGTTTAAGTACTAACAGCCCCTGTGAGATGTAATGGACTCAGACACCGAGTGTCTAACAATGAGGGTTGCCTCACTGTCCCACTGATACCCACAAGCAGGCACAACTGGCCTCGATTTCTGGGCTCCCAGCATGGTGAGTTCCCTGTCGGTCACTGGATTAGTACTAGCAGTGGCAGGATGAAGCCGTTAAGTGGACATGAGTTTCCCACGAAGGAGTCTCACTTTTTACACTTTTTATTCATTTATGGGATGTGGGCGGTGCTGGTTATGCCAGCATTTATTACCCATCCCTAGTTGTCCTTCAGAAGGTGGTGGTGAGTTGCCTCTTGAACCGCTGCAGTGCCTGAAGTGGAGGTACACCCAGAGTGCTGTTAGGGAGAGGGTTCCAGGGTTTTGACCCAGGGACAGTGAAGGAACGGCGATATATTTCCAAGTCAGGGTGGTGAATGACTTGGAGGGGAACCTCCAGGTGGTGAGGTTCTGAGGAGTCACGAATGGTGCTGAACATTGTGCAGTCATCCACAAATATCCCCACTTCTGACGTTATGATGGAAGGGAGGTCATTGATGAAGCAGCTGAAGATGGTTGGGCCAAAGGCACTACCCTGAGGAACTCCTGCAGTGATGTCTTGGCGACGGGTGAGGCGAAAGACCGTTCATGTGCCTTTCCTACCCAGACTTAATTGGAGTGGTGGCGGAAGGGTGCCTGGTTCCTACATTCCTATCTGATGAAATGACCCTTCCATAAAACTCACCTGAGGGGAGGGCATCATATTCTGCCCCATAGTCACTGGAGAGGGTGCAAAATTGGGTGCAGAGCTGTGAGGTTATACAAATTAGGAAAGGCTGGCTCTCATTTTGCTTAGAAAGGGAACAGTGAGTGGTGATTGAATAATAATAATCTTTATTATTATCACAAGTAGGCCTACATTAACACTGCAATTAAGTTACTGTGAAAAAGGGGCAGCACGGTGGTGCAGTGGGTTAGCCCTGCAGCCTCACGGCGCCGAGGTCTCAGGTGCGATCCCGGCTCTGGGTCACTGTCCGTGTGGATTTTGCACATTCTCCCTGTGTTTACGTGGGTTTCACATCCACAATCCAAAGATGTGCAGGCTAGGTGGATTGGCCCCGCTAAATTGCCCCTTAATTGGAAAAAATGAATTGGGTGCTCTAAATTTATTTTAGAAAAGTTACTTTGAAAATCCCCTCGTCGCTACATTCCGGCGCCTATTCGGGTACACAGAGTAAGAATTCAGAATGTCCAAATTACCTAACAGCATATCTTTTGGGACTTGTGGGAGGAAACTGGAGCACCCGGAGGAAACCCACGCAGACGAGGGAACATCCAGACTCCGCACAGACAGTGACCCGAGCCTGGAATCGAACCTGGGACCCAAGCGCTGTGAAGCAATAGTGCTAACCACTGTGCTACCGTGCTGCCGAAATAGAGATCATTAAAATTACAAAAGGTTTTCTATGAGTAGACGCAGATAGAGGGCGCGATTCTCCCAGAGAGGGAGAAATCGTAAGGCTGGCGTCAAATCCGGGCGGGTTTGACGCCAGCCTCCCCCTCCCCGACCGGGAACCGATTCTGGTCCCCGGTCGGGGCTAGCATGCCGCCGCCGTAAACTCCGGCATCGCGAGCTTAACGAATTTCGTTAAGCCCGCTTGCCAGAGTTTGCGCCAGCTGACACGTCACATGACGTCAGCCGCGCATGCGCGGATTGGAAGCCTCCAACCCGCACATGCGCGGATGACGTCATCGCGCATTTGCGCAAAACCCGCGCATGCGCGGGCCGGGATGCCCCTCAGCCGCCCCGCGAAGTGATACAGCGGGGCGGCGGAAGGACAAAGAGTGCGCGGGTATCGGACCTGCTGCCCGCGATCGGTGGGCACCGATCGCGGGCCCATGGCACCCTTGGCACGGCCGTGGTACTGCCGTGCCAATCGGTGCCATGGTTTTAAAAATCGGCACTTTACGGCCGTTTTTACGAACGGCCAGACCAGGTGTGTTTGCCGTTCGTAAAAACAGCCGTAAAGGGCTTGGAACTCGGCCCATCGGCCAGCTGAGTATCGCTGCTGGCCGTAAAAAAACGGTGGCAGCGATTCGTATCGGGAGTCGGGCGTGGGGGTGGAGGAGAATAGCGGGAGGGCGTCAGACTAGCGTGGCCGTAAAATTTTACGAACCCCGCTATTCTCCGCACCGTCGTGAGTGCGGAGAATTGCGCCCAAAGTGTTTCCATTTTCACTTGAGAGGAAGAGTAAACTAAAGATTATCGATATAAGGTAGTCAAAAAGAAAGCACATTCAGAAGAATATTTTGTACCCAGAGATTGGTAAGAATTTGAAACCTGCTGTTACATAGGAGGAATTGAGGTGAAAGGTGTAGATATACTTAAGGGGATGCCAGATATGCATGTGAGTGTTCCGCTGATATGGTGGTGAATCTGTGGAATTCTCTACCACAGAAAACTGTGGAGGCCAAATCGCAGAATATATTTAAGAAGGAAACAGATAGATTACTAGACTGTAAAGGTATCAGCGGGTCTGGGGAGAGTGCTGGAGTACGATGTTGAGATAGAGGATCACGTTGAATGGCCGAGCAGGCTCGAAGAGCCAAATGACCTTCTCTTGCCCTTATTTTCTATGTTAGGTAAGGAAGGGTGGGCATGGCTTCAATTGGAACATAAATTCTAGCACGACTCATTGAACTGAATGACCTGTGTGCTGTACATTCTGTGTAATTCTATGTAACCTAGAATGATCCAGCACCAATTAATCTGCACCCAAGAAGGATTATAAATCACAAACGTGTAACCTACCTACCCTTTATGTTGAATAAATCTGATCTCTGATCTATTTGCTTTCTCTGCAGCTTTGTTACGTTGAATTCAAGGTAGTAACTTTTTGCGTAAACAATCTGGAGGAAAAGATCCGCAAAAGGTAATTAAGGAGGAATATGTTGCTTTCTGGAAGGCAATGACCCTTATTTTTCCTTCATATTCTGTGAGAATAGTCAAGTCTCTAACACCAGGTTGTGGGATCTGAAACACGTTCACTGTAACACAGCCATTTATTTTTTTCCAACACAGCAATTTATTGCTTTGTGGCTTGTGCAGCATACAATTGAACCAATTGTATGCTGCACAATTGAACCAATTGTAAGAAGGCAAATGGAATTTTGTCCTTCATTGCTAGAGGGATGGAGTTTAAGACTAGGGAGGTTATGTTGCAATTGTATAAGGTGTTAGTGCGGCCACACCTGGAGTATTGTGTTCAGTTTTGGTCTCCTTACTTGAGAAAGGACGTACTGGCGCTGGAGGGTGTGCAGAGGAGATTCACTAGGTTAATCCCAGAGCTGAAGGGGTTGGATTATGAGGAGAGGTTGAGTAGACTGGGACTGTACTCGTTGGAATTTAGAAGGATGAGGGGGGATCTTATAGAAACATTTAAAATTATGAAGGGAATAGATAGGATAGATGCGGGCAGGTTGTTTCCACTGGCGGGTGACAGCAGAACTAGGGGACATAGTCTCAAAATAAGGGGAAGTAGATTTAGGACTGAGTTTAGGAGGAACTTCTTCACCCAAAGGGTTGTGAATCTATGGAATTCCTTGCCCAGTGAAGCAGTTGAGGCTCCTTCATTACATGTTTTTAAGGTAAAGATAGATAGTTTTTTGAAGAATAAAGGGATTAAGGGTTATGGTGTTCGGGCCGGAAAGTGCAGCTGAGTCCACAAAAGATCAGCCATGATCTCATTGAATGGCGGAGCAGGCTCGAGGGGCCAGATGGCCTACTCCTGCTCCTAGTTCTTATGTTCTTATGTTCAATTGGTTGCAGCAATCTGTTCAATTAATGATGTGGAGATTCCGGCATTGGACTGGGGTGGGCACAGTAAGAAGTCTTATAACACCAGGTCAAAGTCCAACAGGTTTCTTTTGAATCACTAGCTTGCGGAGCACAGTTTGTTCATCAGGTGAATGATTTACTTGATGAAGGAACTGCGCTCCGAAAGCTAGTGATTTGAAACAAACCTGTTGGACATTAACCTGGTGTTGTAAGACTTCTTACTACTCAATTAATGGTTTGAGTATTAGCAGTTCAGAGTGGATCAGTGATGGGCAGATACATAGAGTTGTGAGCTGCCACTCAGCAAGCCTTTTGTGAATCCTTGCTATAAACTACCTGTTGCTACCTGTATAGTGTGAAGCACTCACTGGGCCTCATTTGTCAGTAAATTGAGGGTTTGGTAATAGAGGGGGTGGTATTAGCCATTAACCTTTCACCACAGAGACTATGGTCAAATGCAGCCCACTTTAAATGGAAAAAAAAGTTAGTGCTAGTAACATTCACAGCAAAACTAGATCATGCCTAATTCAGCACCGACAATGGTCATTCAATCAGCAATTCACATCGTGGTGTGAGTAAAGGAAAAATGCCCCATTGATCTCTTCAGCATGTAGCTGAGGAATATTGTAAGGACAGTGAGATGTGTTAGGACAGTGCAGAGGGAGCTTGACTCTGTATCTATCCCATATTATACCTGCCCAGGGAGTGTTTGATGGAACAATGTGCAGGGAACTTAAAGTGTGCAATTCTAATCACCACCCCATTGACTGGTGCACCTTCAGCTGCCAAGGCCCTAAGCTCTGGAACTCCCTCCCTAAATGTTTCCACCTCCTAATTCTCTTTCCTCAACACTCCATAAAGCCTACCTCCTTCGCCAAGCTTTCGGCCATATACCCTAAAAACGCCTTATGTGCCTCAATGTCAAATTTTCTTTGATAACACTCCTGTGAAGTGTCTTGTTTTGCTATGTTAAAGACGTCATACAAATACAGCTTTTTGTTGTGTGGTTTAATTTCGTATATAGTTTATTCTCTTGATGTGGATATGTAAGGGCGTTAAGAGTCAACCACACAACATGGACTGACAGGCCAGGTAAAGATGGCAAGTCAATTCTCTGCATGACATCTGTGAATTCTAGAATCCCTAAAGTGCAGAAGGAGGTCATTTGGCCCATCGGGTCTGCACCGACCCTCCGATAGTCCCACCCATCCCCCTGCACCCCTTGCCCCATCCCCATAACCCCACCAAATCTGCAATTTTGGACACAAAGGGGTAATTGTGGCATGCCCAATCCACCTAACCTGAATATATTCGGACTATGGGAGGAAAACAGAGCACCCGGAGAAAACCTACGCAGACATGGGGAGAACATGCAAATTCCACACAGTCACCCAAGGCTGGAATTAAACCCGGTCCCTGGCGTTGTGAGGCAGCAGTGCTAAACACTGTGCCAGTGAGGTTTTTATGACATTCCAGCAACATTCATGATATATATTTTTAAAATTTTAGTGCAAGTCATGTTTTCTGTGAACTTGTCGGTGCTCACTGATCTTCTTATCCCTCTTTATTTTTCCAGAAGCTCTGTGCAACTGACTATCCGTAAAGTGCAATATGCTCCAGATCAAACTGGGCCGAAGCCAACTGGCCATATCAGCAAGCATTTCCTAATGTCAGACCAGCCACTCCACCTGACCGCATCTCTGAATAAAGAGGTGAGGGAGACACCTGACCGGAGGTACTAACCAAACCATCCGTCACTCTTTGACTGGTGAGGAAAATCTGTTTCAAAATGTGAACCAGAAGGAAGATGGGAAAGAGGAACAGGTCACTCCCCATTCCATTAGATCATGGCTGCTCTGCATCGCAACTTCATTTTTCACTGGTGTATGGCCCAGCACTCATTTTAAGATTATATTCCCATTTCTTCATTCCCCCATCAAATAAACCCCTACATTCAAGATGCAGAGCAATGCAATCCAGGTTTTTGTTACCTGTCTTCGTAATTTAAGCCTTGGTATCATTGGATTGGATTTGTTTATCGTCACGTGTACCAAGGTACAGTGAAAAGTATTTTTCTAAGAGCAGCTCAACAGATCATTAAGTACATGAAAAGAAAAGGAAATAAAAGAAAATACATAATAGGGCAATACAATGTAACTACATAACACCGACATCGGGTGAAGCATACAGGGGTGTAGTTAATGAGGTCAGTCCATTAGAGGGTCATTTAGGAGTCTGGTAGCACATACATAGATACATAGTGTCATAATATCCACTCATGTATATCATGAGATGCAGACAGGCAGTGATTGACACACAGGATAACCAATGAACACATATGACACAAATCAACCAATCACGAGACAAGACACCACCACTATAAAGCCCACATTAAGGCTCTCCCTCTCTCACAGGACGCGGCTAGGGAGATAGTCACAGTGCACAGGCCAATGAACATCATCGCCATGTGGTAGAGAGCTAGTCTGGTCAAGCCAGTATCAGGTTATCAGTTAGGTTAATAGAGTGTCAACCCACAGCAGATTATGTACAGCAATCAACAGGTTCAATAAAACAGTGTTGGACCATCTCCTGTGTCGGAAGCCTGTTTTTTGTTTTGCTGCATCCAGTTGCAGTCGATGTTAGACCAGCAGAGATAACACATCACATAGAACATACAGTGCAGAAGGAGGCCATTTGGCCCATCGAATCTGCACTGACCCACTTAACCCCTCACTTCCACCCTATCCTCATAACCCAATAGCCCCTCCTAACTTTTTGGACATGAAGGGCAATTTAGCATGGCCAATCCAACTAACCTGCACGTGTTTGGACTGTGGGAGGCGCCGCTCCAGCCTCCTTACGCGGCGCCAAATGGGTGCTGCGCCAACCCGCGTGTGAACCGTTCCAGCGGCGTGCTGGTCCCCTGTTGGGGCCAGAATAGGTCGTGCCCAGGCCCTGTTCGCGCCGAAGTGACGCCGTTCACAACGGCGCGGGAACTTAGTCCCGGGAGCGGAGAATACCACCCAACTTCTTTTGGTGTCATAATAGAAAATAATGACCATGCTTCCCCATAACACTAGCTTAAACAAAATCTCTCTAAACCACATTTCTATTTTCTCCCTCAATACTGAAGCAGAGCTTAACCTCACAGCTTTCCAATTTTAAAAAATCTGACTGACTTTACAGTCTTTATGACTGACTGTGTCTCTGCCTCAGTTTCTTTTAGTTCAGTATTACTCTTTCACATTAGAGAATCAAAGAATCAGACACAATGGTTGTCCAGTCTTTATTGAATGCTCAGATACGCTACTAAATTGCTTATAACTTGCAGCCATGAAGAACATTATAGCAAAGCTCAGCTCACAGTATGTTAACCTCCTGTTACCTCAGTGCTTGTATTTATTTTTTAAAAAAGCTTGTATGATACATTTTCTTCAAAACCCCTACTTTTTAAACCTAATAATTTTTCTTGTTAATTCTTTTGTACGGAATTGTGGCAGGCATCCTTTGATTTCTTCAATCAGCCAACTACTACATGCAATGCCCCCTCCCTCCCCCACCCATGTAGCATCAGTTTGGAGCAAGGAGGATTTTTGAACTGTGGGCCAATTTGTCTACGACAAGCATGTCAGAAAGGATCGACCGTCATCTTTTCTGAATGTTGTAAAGCAGTGGAACCCATTGCACCAGTCTGTCCCTCACAAAGATGGCTGCTTCCCTTATCTCCCATGGTTACACCCAAACCGAATTCCCACAGTGCAATAGCAGTGTTCTAAGCCATTTTGATCTCCTTGTTCCATATCCTATATCTTGGTTGTAACTCTCTCACCCTTCCCTCTCGTCTCATTAAGAAAGCTACCCACATAAACAGGTGCTGACAACTCTTCAAAGAGTATGTATGGCCCCAATAGCTTGGTTGATAAATCTAACTTCCAACTGAGCCACAAGAGATCTCAGATCTGAACCAAAGTTTCAGGCAGTAATGGTTGGGGCACCTCAATTAGCCTGAGTGCCGCTGGGTTATGGAGGGAAGAATTCTGCTTGATTGCCTGTTCCCAGTCACTATCTAATGCTTCTTACAGTTGTGATCATGAGCCTGAAGTGAGGATAGAATTGGGCTTGGTTGTGATGTCCTGGCAGCTGGGTAGCCTTGAGAGACTCACTAGGCTCAGATATGAAGGACGCGACTTGGATGAGGCACTAGAGCAGGGCAGCATCTGGGAAGCTAAGTTTCCTGAAAGAGGGAGAAAGTGAAAAGCAAAGGACAACCTTTAAACTAATGTTGATTTTCATTCCTCAGATATATTACCACGGGGAGCCCATCAGTGTTGATATTGAAGTGAATAATAATTCTAACAAGTGTGTGAAGAGCGTCAAAGTATCAGGTATCCTAAAGTAAAGTCATTTATCGTGGTTATGGACTTTCAACTTGGGGGTCATGAATTCAAATCCCATCATAGCAAGTTGTAAAATTGAATTTTATAAACCTGGTCATTTTTGGGCTGATATCGGAAAAGGGACCACAAAATAGCCATAATAACATAATTGGCACCCTGGGGAGGTGAACTTGCCATTCGTATCTGGTCCAGTCGTAGTCCCATACTGTAGAGTTTTTTTTAAATGTTCTTTTAAATTTAGAGTACCCAATTATTTTTTCCAATTTTAGGGGCAATTTAGCGTGGCCAATCCACCTAACCTGCACATCTTTGGGTTGTGGGGGCGAAACCCACGCAGACACGGGGAGAATGTGCAAACTCCACACGGATAGTGACCCAGGGCCGGGATTCAAACCCGGGTCCTCAGCGCCGTAGGCAGCAATGCTAACCACTGTGCCACCGTGCTGCCCAACCCATACTGTAGAGTTGACTCTTACCATCCTTAGGGCCTCTCAAGGGACTCAGTGGTGCAAAGCATTGTGACGTTCAAGAATATATAGAACAGTACAGCACAGAACAGGCCCTTCAGCCCTCGATGTTGTGCCGAGCAATGATCACCCTACTTAAACCCACGTATCCACCCTATACCCGTAACCCAACAACCCCCCCATGAACATGTAAATAATGTCACGCACAGAGAAGAAGGATCTCGGCTTCTCAAAGCCATTACAGTCGGGTAGCAAGCTGCCTATGTCCCAAGAACAAAATAAAAAATAAACAGCACTTCCCCTCTGAGATTATTAATCCCTTTCACTGACTTCCAAAACTGTTGCACAAAGTGATATTCTTACCTAACTTTGCAATATGAATTAGCAAGAAATTATACTGTGGGTAAAAGTTATTTAGCAACACTTAAACTCTTAAACCTAATAATCCCATCAAGATATGTTTGGGTGAACAGCGCTAACTAATCAGTCCCTGAGTAAACAATGTTCAATTTGTGAGTCTCGGAGTAAATAGTGCTAACTAGTGATTCACTGAGTACGTTAAAAGGTGGGTAAACAGTTCTTACCAGTGAGTCTCGTAGCACAAGTGGCTAGCACTGTGGCTTCACAGCGCCAGGGTCCTCGGTCCGATTCCCCGCTGGGTCACTGTCTGTGCGGAGTCTGCACGTTCTCCCCGTGTCTGCGTGGGTTTCCTCCGGGTGCTCCGGTTTCCTCCCACAGTCCAAAGATGCGCAGGTTAGGTGGATTGGCCATGCTAAATTGTCCTTAGTGTCCACAAAGGTTACTGGGTTGCGGGGATAGGGTGGGAGTGAGGGCTTAGGTGGGTTGGTGCAGACTCAATGGGCCGAATGGCCTCCTTCCGCACTGTGGGCAAGATTCTCCGCAAATGCGGAGAATCGTAAAGGCTGCCGTGGGACAGGCTGTGACCCACGGCAGCCTTCACGCCCACTTCCGGGGCCGATTCTCCCCCCCCGGGCGGGGCTAGGAGCGCGGCCCCGTGCGTCATGGCGGCGCGGCCTTGACGACGGTCGTAAAGGCTGCATGTCAAGCGTCACGCCGGCTGACGCGGCCGATGATGTCGGCCGTGCATGCGCAGTTGCTGTCTTTTCCCTCAGCCGCCCCGCAAGACATGGCGGCTTGATCTTGCGGGGCAGCGGAGGGAAAAGAGTGCGTCCGTCACAGACGCACGGCCCGCGATCAATGGGCACCGATCGTGGGCCTATGCCCCCCTTGGCACGACCGTGGTACTGCCATGCCAATCGGGCCCCCAGATGCCCCAAACGGGCATCTGGCGGCCGTTTCACGATTGCAGCGAGCAGGTGTGTTTGCTGCCGTGTTGAAACGGGCGTGAAGGCCCGACCGCTTGGCCCATCAGCCTCGGAGAATCGCCGCTCACCGTTTTTTACGGCGAGCGGCGATTCGTGGCGTGGGTCGGGCGTGGGGAGGGGAAAATAGCGGGAGGGCGTGAAAAATGTCGGGAGGCCCGCCCACTATTCTCCCACCCGGCGTGGGGGGCGGAGAATCGCGCCCTGTATGTTCTATGTAAACAATGCTATCTAATGAATCTTCGAGTACAGTGTTAACTAGTGTGTTTCTTGTGAATAGTGTTTACTAACATACTTCTGATTGAACATTCTGGGATTAGTGAAACAGCAGTGGACTGGTGAATCCCTGAGTAAACAGTGCTAACTAATGAGCCCTTGTTAAACAGTGCCTCCCTAATGAGTATCGTGATGTACACCATCACATGGCAACAGGAGAAGAGGCTGACAGCAAGTGACAACTAGAAAGAGTAAGCAGGTGGCAGTGCAGTATAGGCACTATTGATGTATCTTACTTTGGACACATCTTGGATACAACCACTGTAGAAACCTAACAGTTTTCAGGTACGAACTAGTCCAATCCAGACACGGATATACAACTCACAATTCCTTCCTTACCTTCTCACCTCTGTACAGAGAATGGTATGGTACTGGCAGCAGTGAAAAGGCCATTCAGCCCACAGCTCCATTTATGCTCTACAAGAGACTGCTCCCACATTTCTGTAGCTAACCCTGTCAACATCTCCCTCTACTCTTTTTTTTCTTCTTGCTTCTAAAACATCAAAGCTATTCACGTCAACTACTCCATGTGGTAGCAGATTCTACATTCAAGCCACTCTTTGGGTAAAGACGTTTCTTCTGAATTCCCTATGAGATGACTTTATATTTATGGCTCCAATTCTGATCTCTCCCTCAATGGGTCCAGCTTCCCTACATCTACTTCAGCAAACATTTTCAGAATAAAGATTTCAATAAGGTCACCCCTCAGCCCTCTCTTTCCCAGAGGGGAGATCTTCAATTTGTTCTGCCTTTCCTGGTATCATTCCATTTTAATTTCAATTCTGATTTGTTTCCAGAATTTGGTGTTAGCTGTGGCTGAGTGGATTGAAGTTTCCCTCCAGAGGCTTGAGCACTCCGATCCCAGCGGCCAGTCCAATGATGTACTCAGGGAATGCATCTTCCTGCTGGGATGTTAAACCTATCTGCCCTCTGAAACGGGTGCAAAAGATCCCCCGGCATTAACTCAATGAAGGGGAGGTATCCCGGTCTCCTGCTCAACCTTTATCCCCCAACCAACACATTAAAGCAACAATTATCTGGTCACTATCACATTGCTCTTTGCGGTTGCCTGCTGGGTACCAATTGGCTGCCTTATTTGCTACATTATAACAGTAACTACAATTCAAAGGATGCTTCATTGGCTGAAGAGCATTTTGGGGTGCCCAGAGGTTGTGAAAGGCGCTATATGAATGCAAATATTCCCTTCATATTCTGGAAATTATTTGTACCTTTTTCAATGCTTCGACATTTATTGTGTGAAACTGCCCTCAGAGGGTACTCCAAGTAAGCACTAATAATAATAATAATCTTTTTATTGTCACAAGTAGACTACCATTAACACTGCAATGAAGTTACTGTGAAAAGCCCCGAGTCGCCACATTCCAGCGCCTGTTCAGGTACACAGAGGGAGAATTCAGAATTCTCAGCTAGGACGGGAATTGAACCCGCGCTGCTGGCCTTGTTCTGCATCACAAACCAGCTGTCTAGCCCACTGAGCTAAACCAGACCCTGTCAAAGGTTCTTTTCAATTCAGTTTGTTTAGAAATGAGCCCCAGTATTTTTATTACATTTTGATTGGTCTTATTAACCTGCATCACTACTTTTCATGATTTATGTATCTGTACCCCCCAGATCCATCTGTTTCCTACCCCATTTAGACTCTTATTATCAAAGCAGGACGTGGTTGCCTCATTTTTCCTACCGAAATGTACTGCCTCAAACGTAAAAAAATGTAATGTAAATGTATCTGTTTACCGTTCTGCATGTTAATTAACGTATACTGCCCCTGTAGAAATATAACCCACCCCCCTTATTTTATATCCTGGTTTAGCCTGGTTTATTTTATATCCTGGTAAACCAGGGGCTGGTTTAGCTCACTCAGCTAAATCGCTGGCTTTTAAAGCAGACCAAGCAGGCCAGCAGCACGGTTCGATTCCCGTACCAGCCTCCCCGGACAGGCACCGGAATGTGGCGACTAGGGGCTTTTCACAGTAACTTCATTGAAGCCTACTCGTGACAATAAGCGATTTTCATTTCATTTCATATCCTCGACAAATAATGAAACTTTGCAAAGAGCTTAATTCTAACTCACTTGAAACCCATTCACTTACACCGAGTTAAAATAAGGCCTTTTGAGTCAGAATGTGAAAGATTTTTCCAGCTACAAATACTGTGTTTAATGGGTCTTGATATATTTTCTTTGTTCTCAGTCATACAAGCAACTAATGTGGTGCTGTACTCGAATGACAGATATGTCGAGGAGGTTGCTGTGGAGGAAGCAGAGTAAGTAACGCACTCTTGTAGCACGAGGGGAGCCTCAGTGGGTGATCTGGACGATAAGAACCCCTTGGAGTGATCTGAACTATGTGGGACAGCCTAGACTTCCATAGGATGACAGGAGCCCTGTAGAATGTCTGGGACATGGGAGTTCTGTAGTGCTTGGAGCCCTGTAGTATGGACTTGCTCCTCCTGAAATGCCTGGATGGTAAAGTTGCAATAGATGGTTTGCAGATCAGTTATTACTCTTTGAACATAGAACAGTACAGCACAGAACAGAACAGGCCCTTCGGCCCTCGATGTTGTGCTGAACAATGATCACCCTACCCAAACCCACGTATCCACCCTATACCCGTAACCCAACAACCCCCCCCCCCCCTTAACCTTACTTTTTAGGACACTACAGGCAATTTAGCATGGCCAATCCACCTAACCCGCACATCTTTGGACTGTGGGAGGAAACCGGAGCTCCCGGAGGAAACCCACGCACACATGGGGAGGACGTGCAGACTCCGCACAGACAGTGACCCAGCCGGGAATCGAACCTGGGACCCTGGAGCTGTAAAGCATTTATGCTAACCACCATGCTACCGTGCTTTGAGTTGCTGAAGTGCCACAGATGACCACTATATCAGATGGAACATTCCAGTCCACCCAATCCCAGTTCAAAGGTTGACTGGTCTATTATTCCTGCGCAGCAGTCTCCTGCTATTGGTTTGATGAGGGGTTGGTGGAAACTCTGAAGCAACAGAGCAATGCCGCTGTTCCTCTGGGATTTCAGTTGAAGTAACAGTAGTAGATCAGGAGAAACCCCGATAGAAATTCAACCCTGGGATGTGTTTAGGTAGTAGTGAAAGAACCCACTGACAGCATTTCTATAATCACAAATTAAAGTCCCATGTTATCCCCATCAGCCCTGTACAATGTGGACAATGAGCTGGATGAGATTGTGTTCTTTTGAGAGGATACTCCCAAGATAATATTCCCTATTTGATGAACACAGATCATCACCATTCTCACGCAGTATAGTGCAAGAAACCAGCCTGACCATGTTAGAGTGACCACAACTCTGGTTTTCAACTAGATGCCCCTGTTTTGTTTTGTTTTGGTGATCCTTAAGTATTGAAGACAGTTTAAAGTCTTTGAAGGGTCAACAGATTGAGAAAATCCTGCACAGTGGGAATTTTTATCCCCAGTGTACTGTCAATCATCCAAAGTCTCACCCATCTGGGTTTGGGACTGGATAGAAAGTGGTTAAATAAAGGACATGATTGTCATGTATTCTGTGGATACAACACAATTGTCTGAATACCTGTGAGTTCAGTGTGTCCAACACGCCTTTCTCTATGTAGCTCAGGGTGGTGAGGAACTCTCGCAGTTTGGCAAACAGTATTCAGAAAGGTATTGACTGGATGTGTTGTAGAATGGAGGATATTTTCCTTGATTAGGTTCGCGTTTCTAAATATGAATATTTTTTCTTTACTCAGTGACCAAATTGCTTCAGGTTCCAACTTCTCTAAGACCTATGTGCTCTTGCCATTAATGGCCGACAACAGCAACAAGCATGGCATTGCCCTTGATGGCCGGATCAAACAGGAGGACACTAACCTGGCTTCTTCCACCATGTAAGGGAATCTGTTTGACTTGGGGAGGGAAAGCGATGGAGTATGTGAGAAAAGGAGTGGGTATGGAAAGAAAGATGGAAGGAGGGTATATTTACTCGGGGAAGAAGGGAGGTAGATGTAAATGAGGGAGCTCAGGTGGCTCTGGGACAAGATAGATCAGCTTCAGACTGCACTATCTTGGCCTGGATGACAGCAGTCTGGGCTGACTGGCTGACAATTAACAGCAGAGACATTGGCAGAGTGGCAGGGGTGGGAGCATACAATCAGATCATGGTTACTGCACAGAAGGACGGTATTTGACCTTTCGAGTAAATGCTGGCTCTCTGGAAGTGCAATTCATCTCATCTCACTCGCTGCCTTTTCCTCGCCCTGCAAACATTTAATTTCAAATAATTATACAATTCTCTTTTGAAGGCCTTGATTGAATCTGTTTGTTTTACAGATTTATCATAACTTCCTTGTCTTGACACTTCTTCCCCTTGTTTATAAAGCCAAATATGGGGTATGTTTTACTAACTGTATTCTCATTCTGGCATGCCACCTTTAGTGATAATACTCAGCCTCGCTCGGATCCTGCGCCCCTTTGGAATTGTATCCTTTGTTTTACCTCTCCTCATTCTTCCCACCAATAGGAATCATGCCTCACTTCTTTGAGTTAAATTTCATCTGTCCTTTGTCCACCCATCCCACCAACCTGTCTAAGTCCTCTTGAAGCTCATCGCTATCGTAGTTCACAACTCTTTGTGTCACTGTCAATCTGGTTCGGTAATACAGATCGAGGAAAGTGGTGGTATTAACTCTGGGGAACGCCACTATGTAATTTCCTCCCGTCCAAAAACCAACAGTTCATCATCTGCTTTCTGTCACCCAGCAAAAGTTGCATCCCTGCTGCCACTATCCCTCTTGGTCCAAAATCTTCCATGTCTGTTACTGTTGGTTTTGATCCAGTGTGTGATAGTCAGATCATGGATTTACTGATAAGGCTTGAAATGATCTTGTTAGAAAACTATATTTTATTTAACATTATGCTATTTACAGTCTCTACATAATGCTCTCCCTGAAAACGATCTCTCTCCGTGCTCTATTATCATATGGCCTTGTACCAATGACGATATAGACTATGGGTGGGATTCTCCGGGAACCCCAGCTGTGTGTTTCTCGGTGTCGCCCCATTCGCTGGTGGCAGGATTCTCTCCTCCCGCAGCTTGTCAATGGGATTTCCGATTGAAGTCTCCCCACCGGGAAACCTGTGGGCAGGGGTGCGCTGCCAGCAGGAAAAGAAAATCCCAATGGCGGTGAATTCCGGCCAAAATATTTAGCTATTCAACAGTAACCCTTTATACTACACAATTGTGCTGACAAGTTTGTTATGTAGCACCCTCTCAAAAGCCATTGGAAGCCCACGTACACCACATCAACTGTAGGACCCTCATCTACCCTCTCTGTTACCTCATCGTACTGTGTACGTTCCTGTGCATGTGACAATAAATCAAGTCAAATCAAATCAAAAAACTCAAGTAGGTTAAACAGAATTTGCCCTTAAAAGTTCATACTGCCATTCCTTAATTAACTCAGATTTGTCCATATGACTGGTAATTTTTTTTCCCATATTAGCTTTGAAAAGTTCCCCCATCACTGAGGTTAACTGACTGGCCAGTAGTTGCTGGGTTTATTCTTACACACCTCAAATGTAACATTTGTAACTCTCCTGTCCTCTGGCACCACCCTTGTATTTCAGGAGGGTTGGAAGTTTATGTCTATTGCCTTGGCAATTTCTACACCTATTTCGCTTGGTATCCTTGGATGCATGACATCCAACCCTGGTGACTTATCAATTTTAAGCACAACCTATCCAATGCCTCTTTTTCAATTTTTACCCATTCAGTATCTTTGTACCTGAATCATAAAACCCTATCCTGCAGGTACAGCAGGTTAGGAAGGCAAATGGAATGTTGGCATTTATCACAAGGGGGATAGAGTAAGGTAGAAAGGTCTTGTACAACTGCACAAGGCATTGATGAGACCACGCTCACATTACAATTGTGGTTCTGGAGGGATATTCTTTCATTGTAAGCAGTTCAGAGGGAATTCACCAGGTTGATTCCTTTGCACAAAGGGTTGTGTTGTGAGGAAAGTTTGGGCAGGTTGGTCCTATACTCATTGGAGTTTAGAAGAATGGGAGGTGGTGATCTTTATCGAAACATAAAATTCTGTGGGGGTTTGAGAGGGTAAATGCTGAGAGGTTAGCTGTTATTCTTGCACAGCATGCTATTCAGAATGATCTTCAGCCATGTGCAATCACAATCATCTCCCTTTCAAGACATGCAGACTGGTTTTGAGTCTTGCCAGACATTCAAGATACTGGGCCGTCTGCACTATGCAGCTGATGGACAGTGCAGGGAATGACAGTCAGCTGCAGCAACCATGATCATCTGCAAGAAGCACAGACTTGATAGGCTGCATACATTGCACTCAATAGGCATTAGTTAATTGTGCACCATGAACCCTGTGGCCTTTTCAGGGGTTATCGAATCAAACCCCATTTGTATTAGTTCTACAGTAAGTTTGAAAGCAAATCCCAGAGGTGAACGGCCAGGGTGATTCATTCTCCACCCCCCACCCCACTCTGCATTTTCACATTTGTGCTAAAACCATGTGGTATGAGAAATCTAATTTGAGTTCTTATTGGGTGAGTTAGACACCATTTCTAAAGTGGGCAACTTTAATGCCCAAGATCATGATGTAGTGACACAGGATATGGCCTGACTACTGACACAATGACAACAACCCTGGCTTTCAGACAGGGAACACCAACAATGGGTCCAATTCACCACTCTGGACACTTTAGAACAGAATTTCTGTGGAGTGACGATAAAAGATTTGCTACAGATATTTAAATTCATGTTTCTGGAATATTTATAACTAAAACATTTTGATTTATTTGAGTTCAAAATTAGTTTTTGGGTGGTGCAACGTACAGATAATCAATCCATGCAAAGCATCCACTTTTTCAGCTCATGACTGGGTCTAATGTTCTTTTTGAAATCTCGGACCCAGGCCCACAGTACAGAACACCAGTTCTGCATCTGTTTGACATGGCGCCAGGTGGAGAGAATTGGGCACAAGGTGAAGGGACAAGGCCCATGGTGCACAACACCTGGTAGAGAACCAATTTGCTCTTCACAAGGCATCTAGTGTAGCGAGGGAAGGGCAGCTGGCGAAGGGTCCAGGTTCAGCATGTAGGCCATCAGGTGGAGGATCAAGGTTCATAGGGCAGGGTAGGTACCAGGGGAAAACTAGAAGGAATATCACAAAGATTATGGAGTAGCGTTTGGAGCTTGGGTGTGAAAAGATTGTAGCAAGAAGGGAAGAATTGAGCACGATGTGGAGGTTTGAAGACCTGGGATTAAAGCAGTGCCTTAACAACAGTGTAACCTGTCACTTTTCTGCTTCAGTTTAAAGGAAGGAGCTGACCGGGATGTTCAGGGAATGTTGGTGTCCTATGTCGTGAGAACCAGCCTGTTGGTTCCTGGGTGAGTGATGTGTATCAATACTTCTTTAAATACCCATGAAATTCCCAGGACATTTTACACTCAAAGTTCCAGAGGGAAGCTTATTGTTATAACTCTATCTGGTCCTATGTTCAGGCTTTTATTTTGTTTGATAAAAGGTTGTCTTTATTATGTTCATATCCACTAAGATATCAGAAATATTCAAACCCACCCACACAGGCAGTGTCTGAACCCTTTCCTGAATAAAACATTTGAGTGTCGATGTGAATCTAAGTGAGTTGTAGTTACTGCTTTCTAAGGTGCCAGATTTGACTTAGTGGTAACCGTTACAGATATAAGTTACTTGATCTCTTCCTATCCATAATCAATCTGAATGAAAAGAGATGCGTCTTTCCTTACGCTTAAAGTGTAGTCCAATTAAATAATTCAGCAGCAAGTTCTTGTGAGTTTAAAATAAAGACAATATTTATTTGCACATACTTAGCCAGAATTAACGCAGGATCACACACAAAAATTGAATATAACTAAAGATAGTTGCTTTGAGGATGACAGTATGACAAATGGTTAGCACTGTTGCCTCACGCACTGAGGACCTAAGTTTGATCCCGCAAAAATTGAATATAACTAAAAATAGTTGCTTTGAGGATGACAGTATGACAAGTGGTTAGCACTGTTGCCTCACGCACTGAGGACCTAGGTTTGATCCCGCTCCGCGGGTCACTGTCTATGTGGAGTTTGCACATTCTCCCCATGTCTGCATGGGTCTCACCCCACAACCCGAAGATATGTACAGGCTAGATGCATTAGCCACGCTAAATTGCCCCTTAATTAAAAAAAACAAAAGAACTGGATCCTCTAAACTTATTTTTAAAAAGATACTTGCTTTATGAGACAGAATGTGAATATTGCTGACAATAGTGACATGTGGTCACAGCTTTTTGTGCACTAATCAGGTCAGATTTGCAAAAATTTTAAAGGAACAACCATTTCTGCTGCATGAGAAGAGGGCACTGAGTAGTTGACGTGAGACTCTAATTGGCAGAGGCATTACCATGAAAAATGCACTAGAGAACAGTTAACTGCCAAGCATTTGTTGGAGTTCAAACCAGGCAGGTCAACTTTGATTGACCAAGGCATTTCCATGAGGAGTGAACCAGGGAATGCTGTACCCCAAGCTGTTGTTTAGTTGAAAAATATGCAATGCGTGGTTGTCAGTGTAATTCTTTGACGGCATGTCTCCTTTTCAGCAATGCAGTCAAAGATAGTGCAATTTTACAGTTTACATTTATTTCAGTCTCTGATTTATGATTCCTTGTCTCCCACATTGCAGGTCTCTGTTTATTGAATAGATTTCATGATTTAAAGTTGAAGTGAAGGTGTTATGAAGTGAAAGATTCCCAGCAGATTATGAGATTTCTTGTAATTGAATAACTAGAAGGCTGGTTCTCGGGTGAACTTTGAAACTGGAGCAGATTAAGTACTGTGGTTGCTTGATGATTTGCAATTGAGTCTGGTTTTCAACTGGCTGATGACTAATTATTCTTTAAAGGAAAAAATGGCACAGCCTTTCTGTGAAGTCTGCCCAAGCCTCTTCTGCATCGTTGGGATAGTATAGGGGGCGGAATTCTCCCATCTGAAGGCAAAGTGTTGACGCCGTCGTAAAAACTGGGGAGTTTAACGACGGCGTCATCGGACCACTATGTGTAGTGATCCTCTGCCCTACAGGAGGCCAGCACGGCATTGGAGTGACCCACGCTGCTCCAGCTGCTGATACCGCCGTCGAATGGGTGGCCTGGGTCTGCGCATGCACACTTTGACCGGTGCGAATGCGCACCGCATGTGCACTGCGATCGGTGCTAATGTGCGCATGCGCGGTAACTCCCTTCTCCGTGCTGGCCCCGACACAACATGGCATAGGACTACAGGGGCCGGCGTGGAGCAAAAGAGGCGCCTACCGTGAGAGGCTGGCCCACCGATCGGTAGGCCCCGATCGCGGCCTAGACCACGGTGGAGGCCCCATCGGTGTTGGACTCCCCTCCCCCCCCACCTCCCCCAACCAGGCCGCTCCCGACAGGATGGACGCCGAGGTCCCGCTGGGTAAGACCAGATGTGAACGACGCCGGCGGGACTCGAGCTTTTTTGGGTGGCCACTTGGCCCATCCAGGGCAGAGAATCGCCTGGGGGGGCCTGTAGAGCGGCCCCCGACCGGCACCACGCCAACCATTCCGCCGCTAATGGCGCCGATTCTCCGGTCACTGGAGAATTGACAGACCGGCGTCGCGTGACTCGCACCCAGCCAGGCGATTCTCCGACCTGGTGTGGATTAAGAGAATCCCGCCCAGGGTCTTCATATCAGAAGCGTTTTAGTCACATGCTTAGCAGTCAATGTCCACCTCAACGTTACAAGGCTACTGACCTACAAAGGAGGTTGATGGTGGTTTAACACATTTGTGGCTAACTGGTCTCATCAGCTTCCTTTGTTGGATTGCAAACCTGGAGACATAGGGCGGGATTCTCCGTCCTGGGATTCCCTGATCATGTTCCCCCATGGGTCCATTCCTGGAAGAAGAGCAAATGTGTCCTGCATCTGGTTCCCACCCATCCATTTGCTGCAAGTCATTCATAGCTTTCTAGTAGCGGTCTGTGATTGACAGCTTCTACAAACCATCGTGGTTTTATTAATTCATCTCCCTTCATGGTTCAGTGGCCTAAGTGGTGAAACCTCAATGCTTGTAAACATTGACCACATCAAAGAGAGGTAAGTGCAGTGAAATCCCATGATTGAGTGATTGAAATGCACTTAGTGCTTAGAATGTCTCTCACATCAATATTCATAACAAGCCCACTGACTCCCATAGACTTCCACTATGCCTCCTCACATCCTGCTTCCTGAAAGGACTCCATTCTATCCTCCCAATTTCTCAGTCTCTGTTACATTTGTTCTGATGGTGCCATCTTCCACAAGGGTGCATCTGTTCCCTTCCTTTTTCCTTAGCCGAGGAATCAAATTGAATCAAATCCTATTTCATTAATTGAACATTTTGCCTTCATGAAAATTGTTTCAATTCCTCTAATCGATGAGATTGTGACACAGGTAAAGAAGAGTGATGCATCTGAATCCATCACAGTTTAGTAAATGCATCACTGCTCTAGTACATCTAACTCTCAATTGCTTCTTCCATCAAAACACTCCCGGGACCCTCTTGACACTATCCACTCTCCACTGTATCCACGATTAATCTGTTCTCCACATTCTTCCGACCTCCCGTCTGAAATAGTTAAGAACTGATTGTAATGAATTCAGATATGGTAGTCACTTTTGCAAAATACTAACTTTGCTATTGTTCCTTTCTTGCAGCATGTTGGGTGATCTAACAGCCAGGTGAAGTAATGTTGTGTGAATTTATCAGTAGTTATTCTTAAATTAATTAAAGGTCTTTGAGGAAGGTGATAGCATTGTGGTGTTATCACTGGGCTAGTAATCCAGAGGTCCAGGGTAATGATCTGGGGAATCAGGTTCAAATCCCACCATAGCAGATGATGGAAATTGAATTCAATAAAAATCTGGAATTAAGAGTCTAATAGTGACTATGAAACCATTGTCGGTTGTTGTAAAACCCATCTGGTTCACTAATAGTCTTTGGGGAAGGAAATCTGCCATGCTTACCTGATCTGGCCTACATGTGACTCCAGATCAAACACAATGCATGGTTTATCTTAAATGCCCGCTGAAATTCAAGGACAGTTAGGGATGAACAATAAATGCTGGCCCAGATAGTGATGTCCACATCACATGAATGAATAAAAAAACTAAATAGAAAATGACATGAAACATGAATTCAACTTAACCTTCCTAAATATTTCTTGACTGATCCAACAAATTGTTTTTGAATGATTTGTTTTAATAATCATGAAATACAGGCTTGGAACCACAGACTAGGAATCATAGGGATCACAGCACAATAGAAGGGCATTTAGCTATTTTTCTTTGAGCCAGTGAAAACATCTTAACTGAAGCTATCTACTCTCAGTCAATGTGTCTAACAGTTGCAGGAGTGGGATTAGCTCAATTGGCTGGCTAGCTTGTTAGCGATGTGGAGCGAGGCCAACAGTGCGGGTTCAATTCCCGTACCGGCTGAGGTTATTCATGAAGGCCCTACCTTCTCAACTTTGCCTCTGGCCTGAGGTGCGGTGATCCTCAGGTTAAATCACCACCAGTCAGCTCTCAAAGGGGTGTGCAACCTAAGGCCCACTGGGATTGTGGTGGTGTTTACATGTAACCGTACAAGCAGTGTTTGTAGAAGCTTAAGAGCTCAGAGCACATTGTTGAGCAAGAGGCTTTGATGAACAACATGTATGATATATAAACATAGACAAAGTTTCCCATATCTGTTGCTCTCTCTATCTCACTGTACCCACGTCACTATCAGATGGTATGGTCAAGCCTAAGCACTTTTTGTGCTGAGTGTCACTGGAATAATGCATCACTTACCATGTTGCCATGTCTTGTGTTGGGGTGCCAAAATACAGAATGCCTTTGTCATTATGGAACCCCGTGGTAGGCAAGTACTGTTGGTAGCTTGCCCTATTTTAATCTTCAGATGGTTGAGTTCAAGCTCCATTCTGGACTCATGACCTAATTCCTACTCTAACTGGGGGTGGTCACCTGACGAAGTGCGTCATCCACCCATTGTAGAATCTGCTTGATTTCCATCCCATTGATTTGGTTCTATAACAGGTGGCCATTCACGTTCTTCCAAATGATTGTCCAGGCATAGAAATTGAAAATTGCCCTCTCGAGCCCATCTCGACTGACAGCAGTGCAGTCGTGAGGAAATGCTGCATTGTCAGCTGATCATTCTTTAGGATAAATAGTTAAACGTTCAAGTAAACATAACAGGTCGCATGACACTAATTAAAGAAGAATTAATTTGATGTCCTCTTGTTCAACAGCACTAAGTGCAGACTATCTAGTCATTTATTCCATTGCTGTTTGGAGAATCTTTCTCGATCCCACAGCTTTTTTTACATTGAAATGGTGAATGTACATTTTGAAAATACTTAATTGGTGCATAGGTTTTTTTTGGAGGTGATTAAAGACTCGATATAAATGCAAGTTTGTGAATTCCTTCAGTGGATTGGGAATATTTGCACTCTAATACATCTGGTTGGTTGAAATCACTAATGTGTAACCCAGTGTGATTACAGTATTGATGTTTTAAAGCCTCATTTCCTGATCCCTTTTCCTTCTGCAGCGATGTCACAGTGGAAGTACCTTTCCTGCTCATGCATCCTAGTCCTGGTGAGTATCCACTGTCAATAAGACATTATGGAATCTCGCCCCTGATAGCCATCCTCTAGTTTTCTAGATAGGCTAAGCATTAGCCCAACTCAGAGCTGCCTATGTGACAGGGTCTTGCACGGGGTATAGGGGCGGAGACAGGAAGTGGAACTGGAGACCCACAAGGCCTCCTGACTAATACTGAAGGACAACATACTAAAGCCTCAAAATCTGAGAGAGAAAAGGTAGAGATGGTCATTCTCAGCCACCTGCTTTCTTGATTTAAAGTTGTAGAGGCCCCTGGTGAAAATCACAGCCTGAGCTTT
The DNA here is from genome assembly GCF_902713615.1 of Scyliorhinus canicula. Classification (NCBI taxonomy): domain Eukaryota; kingdom Metazoa; phylum Chordata; class Chondrichthyes; order Carcharhiniformes; family Scyliorhinidae; genus Scyliorhinus; species Scyliorhinus canicula. The sequence continues at coordinate 69,899,454 of NC_052158.1, read as the reverse complement.
TGTGGTAACCCCACCTTCTCCAAACCTTTGGCATTTATAAGCACAGTGAGAAGAATGCTCATAAATCTACCTTGGAATCATTTTTAAAACATTTTTAGAGTACCCAACGCTGCACATCTTTTTTTTGGCTTGTGGAGGTGAGACCCACGCAGACACGGTGGGGAATGTGTAAACTCCACACGGACAGGTACCTGGGGCCGGGCTCAAACCTGGGTCCTCGGTGTTGTGAGGCAACCGTGCTAACCACTGCACCACCATGCTGCCCTACCTTGGAATCCTTGGGCGGCACGGTGGCACAGTGGTTAGCACTGCTGCCTCACAGTTCAAGTGTCCCAGGTTCAATTCCGGCCTCGGGTGACTGTGTGGAGTTTGCACTTTCTTTCCGTGTCTGTGTGGGTTTCCTCCGGGTTCTCCGGTTTTCTCAGTCCAAAGATGTGCAGGTTAGGTGGATTGGTGATGCTAAATTGCCCCTTAGTGTCCAAAAGGTTAGGTTGGGTTATGGGGATGGGATGGCAGCGTGGGCTTAAGTATGGTGCTCCTTCCAATGGCCAGTGCAGACTCGATGGGCTGAATGGCCTCCTTCTGCACTGCAAATTCTATGATCCTTTGGGATTAAATGGGGAGCAGATGGCTAAATGAGCGATCCATGGGGATTATTTGTCATTGTAATATTTTATTGGACCAATAGGAGTGGTACTGAATTTCCCCAGTGTTATCTGATAGGTGTCAAACAATCAACTAAAATATGCTTAAATAAAACAAATGGAACCTTAATAATTAAATCAATGTTATTACTAATATTTAAGACACATGTATAGTAGAGCCTCAAACATTGCAGAGGAGACTGCATGCTGGAAGTGATTTGGGAATGGGTGTCATGAGATTGAGGTAGAATCTCTAGTTACCTGCAACCACAGCTTTCCCCACTGGGAGCAGGTGGAAGTGCTGAGTAAACCCGCTGGACCTTCACTAGAAGGTTAGATTATTATACAATATTAATGAACAACTTTGTGCACCCCAGTGACTCATCGTCAAACGTTCTGCCCTGGTGTCACATTGAGTCACACAGAATGGGAAGGTTTGTGCTGAGCTGGTTGACTGTAGATGGGATGATCACGGGATGCCTACAATTCGTCTCCCTGGATTGAAGATGGAGAAATATATCAGCCAGGGCTTAAAAGTCTCGATCACTGTCCTAAACTGTATTGAGGGCAGGTTCAGGCTCAAATACTGCACTCAAATAACATGGCACCATTTACTGTTAGACTCAGATATGTCACATTGGATAAAACACTAGGTGACACTCAGTGCCTGTAGAACTAGATCTCAGCATTATCTTTAGGAAGGGGGATAATTTTAACCTTGGCACTTGGGCGGAACCCAGTGATTGGGCACTGAAAACTGTCCGGTAGACATCTGAATGTCTTCAATTTTTTCCTTATCTCCTGAGCAGATGTTGAAGGTACTCCCTTCTGAAATGATCAGCACATCACCTGCATATTAAATATACAGACCGAGCTCTGCTAACATTGTTGGGCCCCAGCTGCTATTTTAACTTGAGGGAGTTTTAACTTGATGCCACTTTAGGCCCACTTCTGCCTGAATCCCATTCTGGGTTAAGGTACTGGAGTGTCTAACACAAGGCTTTATGTTCTAAGAACCATATGTACACTGACTCAATTTCATTTATACTGCCCACATCAATGTTCCTCCTGGCAATTTAAGTCATCAGGTGGTTATTCATTGACTGAAAAGGTCCCCCGATCTCCCTTCTTACTCCAAACCTCCTTTCATGTTCCCTGGGATTTTATCCCTCCAACATAGTAAACTATTTATCTGCATTACTTTAGTCAGTTCTGTTGAGGATGAGGAAAGTTCTGTTAGATCTGCTGGTAACACATGTGAAAAGCTGTGTTGTGGAATAATATAGAAGAAAAATGAAATGGGCAGTGTCAATGAGTGGAGAAGTAACCAGATCCATTTCTGGAGAGGTTGAAGGACATGGAGAGAGGATGAGTAGGTGGAACCGAGGGATAAGAAGAGCGGATAAATCTGATTTATGAAAAAAGGGCAGAGCCATTGGGCTTAATGGAATTTTTCTTTCCTTAAAAGAAATTATATTTTATAGTCAAATAGTAGTGGGTGCATGTGTGAGAAAGAGAGAGATAGTGGTGGAGCAGTACATGCATTTGTCTGTGTAAGTCTACACATGCCCTTGTGTGTAAATCTCTATGTGTGCATGTGTTTGTATCTAAGTCTCTGTGTATGTGACTTCTGTTGGCGGCATGCGAGAAGGTGAACGCACATTAGGTAGCTCCGACCAAGCTCTGCATCTGTTTAGGCCTTGTTGCCTGAGAGTTTGGCAGGAAACATTCTGGATTGGTACTACAGAGTCCCCGCTCGAACCCAGGCCAAAGGGGAAGGGGGAATGATCCAAGAAACCCGAAGTGAACAGTTCTTCGGCAGACTCAGAGGCCTCGCATAGTTCCTCTGTCGGGAAAATGCGACCGCAGAGCTGCAGGTATCAGCCGCCCTGACTACGGTGGGCATGCTCTCGGGACGTGCTGGCTAAGGAGTTTACTACGCATTTCGATAAGCAGTAAAAGTTGGTGTCAGAGGAATTGCGTAAGTCGATTGAGGAACCACTGGGTCCTATCTGGGTGGAGGTTGATAAAACCGTCGAAGAGGTGATTGTGCAAGGCCAGGGGCTGGAGGGTGTGGAAAAGGTGCTGACGAGGGAAGGTGAGCAGAAACCGGGATGGCGGTGGTGACCGATGACAACAAGAGGTTGAAGGCTAAGGTCAACGATCTTGAAAATAGATCAAGGAGGCAGAACGTCAGAGCCGTGGAGCTGCCAGAGGGGGTGCAGGGCCCGAATCCCACTGAATATTTATCACAGATGCTTTGGAGGATGGCGGATGCTGGTGTCTCTGGAGTGAGATGGGGGAGGAGCTGCAGCATTTGAACAAGTTTGACCAGGTTTGACAAGCTTAGTGTCTGGGGTAGGGAGGGGGCTGCAGCCGTGAGTTTGGTTTTAGTTTGTGGATTTGGATAGGATGGGGGGTGGGTTGGTCGGAGGAAGGGGGTGGGGGAAGGGGAGGTGTTAGTTGACTGATGGTAGAGACAGGATTTTCTTTGTCTTTCTCTGGAGGTGAGGTTGGGCCTTTTGCTGGTACCTGTTGAAGATTGATTTAGTTGTCCCTGATGGTGGAAATGACTGACACTTTGAGTAGGAGAGGTGGGGAGGGAGCAGGGGAAGGGGGTAGGGGGCAAGGGAGATCAGGGGAATCGGGGGGGGGGGGGGGGGGGCGGGGGGGGCGGGGGGGTTTGCGAGGTGGAGGTGCAATTGATGAGTCTGTCACCTCAGAGGTCGCTCTCGCTGCCACTCTGAACCAGGCAGGCAGGCCAGTAGCGTTCTTTAAGCCGATTAAATTGATGCGCCCATCAATTCAACCAGAGACACAAGTTGGAGTAAACTGTGGCTTTAATCGGCTTACAACTGAGCCTGCCTGCGATTATACTGAACTGAAGGCGGACTCTCAGGACTGCAGCACTTATACTTCCTGAAGGGGGTGGAGCCGAGTGCGGAGCCCTGTACATGCTCCTCATCTCCCCCTGTGGGCAGAGCCGCGCAACGGCTCACAGATGGAGTCCACGGAGACACAGTAATGTACAGTGTGAATTATAGTGGTTACACATTCACCACAGGAGGGACCGGGGGAGACCCCCAATTCGGTTGGCCACCTGGAATGAAAATGAAATGAAAACCGTTTATTGTCACGAGTAGGCTTCAATGAAATTACTGTGAAAAGCCCCTAGTCGCCACATTCCGGCACCTGTCCGGGGAGGCTGGTACAGGAATCGAACCGTGCTGCTGGCCTGCTTGGTCTGCTTTAAAAGCCAGCGATTTAGCCCAGTAAGCTAAACCAGCCCCATAACGTTAAGGGGTTTAGATGGCCCAGTGAAGAGTTTGAGAGTGTTTGCTCATCTAAGCAACTTGAACACTGTTGTGGTGTTTTTGCAGGTGACCCACTTGCAGGTGAGAGATCAGACCAAGGGGTGGGTGGGACATGTGTTTCCCTCGGGCTTCGATGGAAGGGTCCGAGGTGCAGCAATTTTGGTTAATAAGCGGGTGCCCCTGTCGATGACCAGGATTGTAATGGACCCTAATGGTAGGTATGTGGGGGTCGGGGGGGGGGGGGGTCTCTGGCAGGCACTTTGGTCGTAATGGCAAATGTATATGCCCCCAACTGGGACGATGCAACATCAATTAGGAGTCTGAAGGCCTCTATTCCTGATCTATCCCTGACCTGGATACACATCAGCTGATTTTGGGAGGGGACTTCAACTATGTGCTGGAACCTAAAATAGATCGGTTAGTCTGAAGTCTCGGACTCTCTTGGGGTGGTGAAGGTGCTGCAGTTTGAGCAGACCCATAGAGATTTCTGCACTCACGTGACAAAGAGTTTTCATTCTTTTCTCGTGTGTGTGAGGTGTATTTGAGGATATTCTTCTTTCTAGTGGCTAAGTCCCTACTTTCGGGGTTTAAAAGGGCCGAATATTCACGATAATAATCTCTGACCATGCTCCACATTTTATGGACCTGGTGCTGGTGCTGGAGACGGTTCCATCTAACGGTCGCTTAGATGTGGCGCTATTGGTATAGAAGCGGTTCTGTGTGTCCATGTCTGTGACCATGGGAGAGTATGTTAGGTTTAACAAGAATGGGTCGGTCTCTCCCTCCACGCTTTGGGAGGCACACAACCCAAAGTTAAGAGAAGAGGTAATTTCTTATCAAGCACACCTAGGCAGGACTGATGCTGGTGGGGGCAATTTTGGAACTGAATTGTTGTTATTTGGAGGACTCTACTCCAGAATTTCTGGCAACAAGGAATCAGTTGCAAGTGCGGTTTGACCGTGCATCCGCAGGGAAGGCGGTGAGTCAGCTGCGACATTCAACGGGTGTAGTTTATGAACACGGGGAGAAGGCAGGCCATCTATTGGCCTACCAGCTGAGGCAGCTTGTGGCTTCCCGGGAGATCGTTCAGATTAGGGATTTGGGAAGCAGCATGGTGACTGCCCCGAGTGAAGTCCCTGCAGCCTTTGAAGCTTTCTATAGAAATCGTTGTAGGTCAGATCCTCCGGGAAGTGGGTCGGACATGGCAGAGTTCCTGGGAGTGTTGCCGTTCCTGATACTGGTGAGTGAGAGTAAGGAGGAGTTGGAGGCCCCCTTAGGAGAGCAATTGGGCTGATGCAAACGGGTATGGCTCCTGGCCTGGATGGGTATCTCCTTGAGTTTTATGAGAAGTTTGCGGTCCATCTGCTGCCACTGTTAGTCGATATGTTTAATGACTCTTTAGCTCGGGGTTCCCTGCCTGATATACTTTTGCAGGTCTCCATCTCCCTCATTTTGAAAAAAGATAAGGAATGTGGTGTAGTGATATGCATCACTGTAAATACACAAGGGGTTGATGTATCTGGTCCTCTGCAATTACAAATACATGTAGACTAGCTAGACACTAGAGGGAGCACCAGAGACATGACACACAGACAGTCAACCAATAGGCCAGTAAGATAGGACACAACCAATGGGCATTCACGATACACACAGAGGTGACACCACCACAGGAGGGCATTACACCAACCTATATATAAGAACACAGCACATATGATCTTCCTCTTTCCAGTGGAGACACTCAGTGAGTACACAGGGTTGGTTTGAAACACATCACACCCACCACGTGGATTGTAGCAGACTGGTTAGTCTGAGTAGTTATAGCAGGATTAACAGGAGAGTCGAATCCAAGTAGGAGAATTGTTAACAGTTTAATAAATGTGTTAAAGCTATCTCCAAGTCTGAACCTTCCTTTGTCAGAGTGCACATCAAGGAAGCAGCTTATGCTACGTCAAGAGCATAACAAAACATGTGGTTCTTATAGGCCCATCTTGTTGCTGAATGTGGACGCCAAGTTATTGGCTGAGGTGCTGGCACCGTGCCTGGAGTCATGTGTCCACGGTGTAATTGCAGAGGACCAGATAGGCTTTGTGAAGGGGCGGCAACTGTCGGCTAATATAGGGAGGCTTCTGAATGTGTTCCTCTTCTCTTTGCCAGCCCCTGAGCCAGAGGTGATTATTTATATATATATATAGCATGTGGAGAAAGCATTCAGCAGGGTGGAGTGGGACTACTCTTTGAGGTGCTGGGGGGATTTGGATTTAGGCAGAAGATTATCTCATGGACACAGCTATTGTATAGGCCTCCCATGGCTAGTATACGCACAATGCATTGAGCTCAGGGCATTTTTCACTGAGTAGGGGTACAAGACGGGGGTGCCCATTGTCACTGCTCCTGTTCGCCCTGGCGATAGAACTATTTGCTATAGCACTCAGGTCTTTAGGGGGAGGGGGATAAGTCCTGGGGGGGGAGGGGTAAGTCCTCGTGGGGAGGGGGGGGAGGATGTCCTTGGGGGGGGGGGGGGGGGGCGCGAGGGAGCATACTGTCGCTATATGCTGATGACCTGCTTTTTTATGAAACGGACCCAATCAATAAGATTATGAAGCTACTGAGGGACTTTGGCTCTTTTTTGGGGCTGTAAGTTAAACCTGGGGAAGAGTGAATATTTTCTGCTTCACCCCACCCAGAGCGGAGAGCCAATCTGAGGGAATTGCCTTTTCGCTTTGACAGAGGTAGTTTCCAGTATTTGGGTGTCCGAATGGCTCGTGATTGGCCTAAGCTTCATAAGTTAAACTATACAAGTCTGCTGAGTAGGGCAAGGTCCGATTTGCAGCTGTAGGATAGCCTACCACAATCCCTGGCAGGTAGAGACCAGATGATTAAGATGAATATCCTAACAAGGTTCTTATTTCTGTTTAAATGCCTCCCTGTTTTCCTTGTTCAATCGTTCTTTGTTAGTGTGAACAAGCCAGTGAATTATTTTATTTGGGCGGTAAGTCACCAAGAATCTGCAGGGTGAACAGCAGTCGGGGAGCTTGGCGTTACCCAATTTTCTCCTTTATTATTGGGCGGCCAATGTTGGGAAGATGCTGGGATGGTTGGGGGGGTCAGGTACCATATGGAGGAGGACGGTGGTAATTTTCTGTAGGGGGATCGGGTTTACGGGCTCTGGTTTCGGCACTGTTCCCATTTTCCCCAGCGAAGGAAAACTCAAAACCGGTGGAGATTTCTTCTTTTAAGATTTGAAGGCAGTTCAGGCAACACTACCAGCTGAGTGTCATGCCGTTGCTGGCCCCTATTTGAGTTAACCATTTGTTTGCGTTGTTGGGTTTGCATGTGAAATTTAAGGTAATGGAAGGACAAGGTCCTGGGGAGCTTTAGGTACCTATTTATGGAGGAGCGGTTCACCAGTTGGGAGGGATTTTCAGAGAAATTTTAACTATCAGGGGTGAACCTGTTCCAATACTTTCAACTGCGCGATGTGTTTCTTCAGGTTTTTCCCTTTCCACCATAACCCTCCTTGCTGGGGGACATCTTATTGTTGGCGAGGTCTAGAGGGGGGGTGCATCTCAAATATTTATGGGCAGATCATTTCAATGGAATCTGCGCCACTGGATCGGGTGAGGGCAATATGGGAGGAGGAGTTGGAATGAGCATGTGTGGAATGAGGCCCTTTGTAGGGCAAACTCCACCTCATACTGTACACGGTTCAGCCTGATTCAGTTCAACATGGCACACAGGGGTAGGATGAGTGGATGAAAGGTGTGAGTAGTGGTCTCGTGGGCCCACTAGTCACACCCGCCAAGGCTGCAGACCGGGGTGAAGGCAGGTGCTCTTGCCTTTGTCTCACTGAAGTTCTGCTGGGATGGAGAGCTGCCATTCGGCCTAGTGCCTCGGCCTGTTTGGGTGTCCTTATCGAGTTTTTCTACCTGCAGAAGGTCACCTACCTCCAGTAGGTAATCGGTGGAAGGGTTCTACCTGAGGTGGTGGTCATTTATCTCATACTTTAAAGAATTAGCTACCATATTGGGGAGTGGGGGAGAATGGTATAGTTGTGGGGCTAGGGGATGAGAGATGTTGCTTTTATTTTTTGTTATTAACATGATAAATGTACTATGTATGAGTCGTTTTTGGGGCTGTGTTGAAGTTGAGGTCGTGTTTGGTATCTATAAAATATCTTTAATAAAATATTTTTTTTACTTCTCTGTACATGTGCATGTCCCACTATGTGCCTGTGTGTCTGTATATTTGTATGCCTTTATTTATGTAGCTCTGTTTATGTCTCTATATGTATGTGTCAATGTCCCTGAATGTGGTATTCCCCTGTGTTTCTGCATGTATCTTAGTGTGCCTATGACCCTGTGTGTCCCTATATGTATGTGTATCCGTGAACGCCTTTGTGAGCCTCTGAATATGTGTGCCCATGGCCAACATGTTTAGGATGGTGTGGTTTGCATTCTCACCAGGCGAAGAATTGGCAGGGAACATATCCCGGCAGGTACTTCTGGCCCCGTGGCCATTTAATGCTCCAATCAGCATTAATTGTCTAAAGGAAGGACTTCTGCCTCTCACTCAGGAGGTTTGGCCAGCCGCTGCAGTGCCAGAAGCTGCAATGGAAAGGGCTTTAGGCTGTGGGAACTGCTTGTATTCCCAGCCCCAGGAGTCCAGTACTAGATTATGTTTTGGGGATCTTAGAACAGAGAGGGTAGGCGAGGCCTGTCGGGATGGATAGAGGGAGATTGAGATGTTGGTGAAGGAGGCAGGGGTGGAGGGAGGAACTGCGGTGACCTTGGGGGGGCGGGGGTTGATGTGAAAAGGGTTATGCTGATCGAGGCACGCCTATCTCCCCCTCCCCACTTCCTGCCCTCGGCCTGAACCCAGTTTATATTCGGGCATCCCCACCCATTTCCCAGGACTCCTACCCGCAGCTTGAATATTGAGGCTGCACATGAAACAACCCTTAAATAGTTCATGATTGAACATTTAAGGGCTTCAAATGGGGTAAGGCCAGTTTCTAGCAGCTTTAATTTGCAGAGAGGTCAGAATGGGAAGGAACCCAGCAGGAAGACCATCCGAGGAATTTTACACTCAACAGCCCCCCCTCCCATTTCCCCCCTACAAACCTGCTATCCAGGAACATAAAATTCTGTCCCATTTTTCTGTGAGTTGTATGTGGGTGTCTATACACATCTCTCTGTGTCTGTATTTCAGTATGTGTGTTCCATGCGTCTGTGACCATGCATGTGTCTCTGTTCCTCTGCATATGTGCGTATTATTATTGGATTCACACTAATTCTGTATTTTCCTATTTCTCTTTTTTTATCTGTCTGATTCTCTCACCATGGTATTCTCTTGATAGAAATGACCAAGTAAGAAGTTTTTCTTAAAAAATATAGTTGTTCTTTGTTCTCTGTTAGTAGATGGAGGAACCCCAAAATGACCATATTAAAAACTGACTTAAAGATGTTGTTTTTGGCCTTGATGCAATATATGGACAAGTGGGCATTGTGTGAAACTCAAGTTCCCTAGGAATGAGTTAATTATTGTATTATATGATCCCTTCTTTTACAAAGTGCTGGTCAGCTGCCATTCTAGAATGCAATACAATAACCTGATTATAGTTTACAATGGGAAGACAAATTTGCCTGTCAGTGGATTGGCCTTCATGAAATAGCGTTCAACTGCAATCAGGAATAGTTAGTCATCAATTAATAGAAATGCGCCTCCAAAGAATGGCCTTTAGTCTGCAACCAGTGTACATAGAACATAGAACAGTACAGCACAGAACAGGCCCTTCGGCCCTCGATGTTGTGCCGAGCAATGATCACCCTACTCAAACCCACGTATCCACCCTATACCCGTAACCCAACAACCCCACCCACCTTAACCTTACTTTTTAGGACACTACGGGCAATTTAGCATGGCCAATCTACCTAACCCGCACATCTTTGGACTGTGGGAGGAAACCGGAGCACCCGGAGGAAACCCACGCACACACGGGGAGGACGTGCAGACTCCGCACAGACAGTGACCCAGCCGGGAACTGAACCTGGGACCCTGGAGCTGTGAAGCATTTATGCTAACCACCATGCTACCGTGCTGCCCCAAATTAGGTGTAATTAGGTGTTCATTCTATTTGATATAGTCTTCAATGAATTGAATTTAATCTTTAATAGCCTAGGGTTATTCTTTATTGGTTAAAATTTGCTTTTCACCATTTTGAATTTCATTGATATTTAAATTTCACCTCATAATAGCCCACATTGGAAATTCATTTTTTAAAAATGTATTTAGAGTACCCAATTAATTTTTCCCAATTAAGGGGCAATTTAGCGTGACCAATCCACCTACCCTTGCACATCTTTTTGGGTTGTGGGGGTGAAACCCACGCAAACACGGAGAGAATGTTCAAGCTCCACACGGACAATGACGCAGAGCTGGGATCGAACCCAGGACCTCGGCGTCGTGAGACTGCAGTGCTAACCACTGCGCCACCGTGCTGCCCCCACATTGCAAATTCATGTCAATACATTAATAATTCACATGTCCGTGTTAGATGTAACCACCAGATTTTTCTTTTAATGCTTAATATTCATTGGGATTAACATTTTATTGATGGTGAGCCTTGATTTAGATTTCTTTTTGGGGTGTATGCTGGGAATTTTCATTCGCTGTTATAACTTCAATGAGAGATGCCATTCAGCCCCTGTTCTGTGTCATCCAATGAGATCATGTCTGATCTGCACCATAGGGGGGCAAGGTAGCACAGTAGTAGGGGGGGCACGATAACACAGTGGTTAGCTCAGTTGCTTCACAGCTCCAGGGTCCCAGGTTCGATTCCTGGCTTGGGTCAGCGTCTGTGTGGAGTCTGCATATTCTCCACGTGTCTGCGTGGGTTTCCTCCGGGTGCTCCGGTTTCCTCTCACAGTCCAAAGATGTACAGGTTAGGTGGACTGGCCATGCTAAATTGCCCTTAGTGCCCAAAAAGGTTGGGTGGGGTTACTGGGTTACGGGGATAGGGTAGACGTGCGGGCTTAGGTAGGGTGCTCTTTCCAAGGTCTGGTACAGATTCGATGGGCCGAATAGCCTCCTTCTGCATTGTAAATTCTACGATTCTATGAGAACTCTATCCACCTTGGCGCTTTTGTATACATGTCGAGCAAAAATCTCTCAATCTCAGATCCTAAATTTTTAATTGGGCCTTTGTATGAAAAGGATTTCCCCCACTTCCCTGCTCAAAGATCTGGCTCCTAGTTTTCAGGTTATGTCCACTGATACCTGATACCCTTCACTGGTGGGAAAAGCTCTCTCTACACATTTAACCAGGAGTTTCTGTCAAGCTTCAGCAGCCATTCAAAAGATTGATGTGAAGATCCCGGCATTGGACTGGGGTGAGCACAGGATGAAGTCTTACAACACCAGGTTAAACTCCCACAGGTTTGTTTCGAACCACTAGCTTTCGGAGGGCAGTTCCTTGGGTGAATCAAAAGATTCTTTCTGGTTGAGGTTATCCTTCATTTGTCATAGATTTAGCCTTCAATGGGGGTGCTTTAATCTGCATGTGTTTGAATTTGTTGTTGAATTGATTTGTGCAGTATGTCCCATTGAGTAGTCCAATGCAAGGAAGTTGTGAACATGACTTTTCTAATTGGAAACTCCACTGGCTTTATCTTCAGAAAACCGGAAGAAGACGACTTTGTTGTTGAGGATGATGCAGACGTTTCGCCAGTGGATGCAGAAGATGATGAATGACCACAGCCGTGCCCTGTCCAGCCATGCAGACATCACTTGTTTGTTTGTAGCTCAATTAAACATGGCTGTGAAGCGATTAATCGTTTAGTGGAATAGGACTTGTGGTTTCCTCACCTTACCCAGGAAGGAGTCAGGAAAAATTCTTGACCCTGTTCGGAACGTGGGCTAGGTAGATCACTGGAAGGAAGTACTTTAGGAAGCTCTTTTGGCTGTGGGTTGTTTACAGTTTTCAGAGCAATGTTCAGATATTATGGAAAGAGTAACACTTTACACAAAGATTAATCAAATCTTTTCAAATTGGGTCATTACCTTGAATGGAAGATGATAGTAACTGAATTATCACTTGAAAAATTTGCATAGATTATGTGACAATCGTTCAGAGTAAATGATGGCAGATAGCAATGAAAAGGTACGCAGAGGTTAATTGTCATCTCTGAAATCCACCACAGAGAAAGGGAATGATTCAAAATGGAGTAAAAGCGCTCATGCAAGCCTATGATATGTGCATTCTAAAACTAGGAAGGATTAAGCTCACCTAGAGATACAGGGAATTATCTGAGCATTGTTCCCGCAGGTTCAAGTTGAGCATTCACAGTTCTCAGTAAGAAAAAGAATCAGACACCCTCAATTGGATTCCATGTTGCTCAGTCCCGAGGGGTGTGTTATTCTGTATATAAACTACATGGACCCATCAAATATTGTTCAGATTCCACCCTCTAACTTGTTCCCACACAAAATTATCATAAGGCCATCAGCTTCCACTCTGCCCCTACTTCTGAAACAATGATTGTACCGAATGTGTGGCTCCCTCTTCAGGAGGCCTGGTTACTATTTCTCCAATCAATCCTCAAGATGCTAAGCACAGGCACAGAAATACATACAGAGTCACAGACACACGGGACACACACACTGATCCTTCTGGCAGGAGGGAGGGAGCAGCTCGATAGTCTGCTTGTGGTGTTCTTGCTTATTTGCAGCAATTAGTTTGAAATAAAAATGCATTCCAATCCCTTGTCTCTTTCTTTCCTGAGTTGCAGTGTACTTGGAACCATTTCAGTCTTTCGATATAAAATGCAATATTCATGGTTCAAAGCACTTCACATTTCAGTATTTCAAATCTGCAAGACTATATCGTACCAACTCTAGGTAACCAGGAGTACAGCACTGTACAAGTAATAGGCCGCGATTTTCCGGCTTTGTTGCGGCTCGCTCAAACAAAACTAAGCCGGTGAATAGCGGGAGAGGCCGAAAACGAGAAATGCACCATGCGTCAAACAGTTTGCGATGTAGCCAGCCCGCTCCCGTAGGCGAAATCTGGCTCTCGCCGTAACGTGGCGAGAAACCAATTATCACCACTTATGTCCTATTTCCATACAATTAATGGGAGCCACCTCTTATCCAGCGGCCTCCCATCATTCAGCGGCCTCCCCAGCATGTGAACATGCTGGCACCGATCAGTACTCCTTTTTAAAAACGTGAACCTGGCAGGAAGGCTTCTGTGGGGAGACCAGGAGGTGAGTAGCCACCTTTGCTCTCGGGAAAAGAGCCTTGGGGGCACTGGGCTTGCCAGCCCAGTGCACGATGCGGGGTGGGACCCTCCACAGGGGTAGACCATCATGGGAGGGGGGGAGGGAGGGCAACCGCATGTGGCACCACCATGCCAACCCCTGGATCGTGTGTACCCTTTCCTGGGACATTCCTTGTCCCTGCCTGTCTGCCCAACTGACCACCCTTAACCCCCACTGACGGCCGAGGCCTCTGGTCGTACAGTTGAGGCTATGTTTTTGTTTCATTCATTCATGAGACATGGGCATCACGGGCTGTTATTGCCCCAACTCTGACCTTGGGGTGGGGGGGGCAGATAAGAGTAAACCACATTGCTGTGGGTCTGGAGTCACATGAAAGCCAGACCGGTTAACAGTGTCCACGGTAGCATTGTGGATAGCACAATCGCTTCACAGCTCCAGGGTCCCAGGTTCGATTCCGGCTTGGGTCACTGTCTGTGCGGAGTCTGCACATCCTCCCCGTGTGTGCGTGGGTTTCCTCCGGGTGCTTCGGTTTCCTCCCACAGTCCAAAGATGTGCAGGTTAGGTGGATTGGCCATGATAAATTGCCCTTAGAGTCCCTTAGTGTTGGGTGGGGTTACTGGGTTATGGGGATAGGGTGGAGTTGTTGACCTTGGGTAGGGTGCTCTTTCCAAGAGCCGGTGCAGACTCGATGGGCTGAATGGCCTCCTTCTGCACTGTAAATTCTATGATTCTAGAGAGCATTAGTGAACCAGGTGGGTTTTTATGACAATTGACAATGGTTTCATGGTCATCGTTAGACTTTTATTGAATTAAACTTTCACCATCTGCAGTAGCGGGATTTGAATCTGGGTCCCCAGAGCATTACTCTGGTTAACTAGTCCAGTGATAATACCACTGCGCCACCACCAGCTCCCCAATAGGGAATTGGCAATCGTGGTTAAGTGAGCATTTCATACAACCCAAGTGGCTCCCTGTGGGTAGGCGTGCCATGTAGCATGTGGGCCATGTAGCATGTGGGAGTCATTACCTAGCACCCCAATCAGACCGTGATGCCTGGACACTGTGGGAGGCAACACCACACACACAGTAAGAGATGGATCACAGCTCCGGGCTAATGGGCATTGCCGGAGGGTGGGTGAGGGCCACAAGGAGGGGACCAGCACCCGATAACGTTATGAGCGGGGTTTCAGGGTCTGGGGTAAGGTTAGGGGGTTCTGCTGCAGCCGTGCATGGGCATGGCTTTCCAGATGGGGGGGGGGGGCGGATCAATGGGGGAATGGAGGGTCCCGAGGTGGGACCCCCCGCTGATTGTCAGTGTAACACCCTCTCTCAATGCCTTGCACATATTGCAGGGATTTTGGACCCAGGACTTGCCGTAGTGGTGCTGCTGCTAGGCCGGGTGGCCAGACACTTGAGACGGTGACAGCATCAGCAGATGCTTGAGGCGGCAGACCATGTGCCGGACCCCTCCCCATTCCCTGAGAACCTTGTCGCCCATCAAGCCAGGGAGGGACCCAGAAGGGGAGTACCGCCACGGCACCGGGTGTATTGGCATCGCTGGTCCTTTGAACAGGTGATGGAAAGCACATGCTGCAGGAGGCTCTGCCTCAACAAGCAGATGGTGCAATGACATTGCAGACTTGGCTCCATGTGGAGAAGGAGGGCTCCTGTTTCTGGTGGCCGTCAAGGTCACCGCAGCTCTGAACGTTTACGCCTTGGGGTCATTCCAGGCTCCAGTGGGGACGTGTGTAGCATCTCGCAGGCCACAGCCTATAGGGGCATCCCTCAGGCCACGGATGCCCTGTTTGCCCAGGTGGAAAACTACATCAACTTTGACATGGACCAAGCCCAGCAAGTGGCCCGGTCAGTCGGTTTCTCCTCCATCGCCGGAATGCTCTCGGTTCAGAGGGTGATAGGTGGCACGCATGTTGCCCTGCGCTCGCCAGGCCATCTGGGTGCCCTACATCAACAGGAAGGGGTTCCACTCCCTGAGCATACTGCTCATGTGTGACCGCCGCATGAAGATCTTACATCTGTGTTCATATTTGCCGGGGGGGTGTCCACAACAGCTACATCCTGGGTCAGTCAGTTATCCCCGGCCTCTTTGAGGAGCACCCCAGGATGGGCGGCTGGCTCTTGGGAGATAAGGAGTAGCTGCTGAGGACCTGGCTAATGGCACCAGTACAGAGGCCAGAGACCGAAGCGGAGACCCGGTACAACAAGGCCCATGTGACCAACCGGGCTGTTATTGAGCGGTGCATCTGACTCCTCAAGATGCGGTTTCAATGCCTCGCCCACTCTGGTGGGCACTCCAGTACACCCCCAGGAGGGTCACCTGCTGTGACCACAACCTCGCACAGCAGCGGGGAAACGAGCTGGAGATTGGTGATGAGGAACTTGTGGCCACTTCCCAGGAGGAGGAGGATGAGGAGGAAGGGAATGGGATATGGATGATGAGGTGGCGCCTGACCCACAGGGTCTGGAGGATGAGCCCATGGAGGAACCGGAGGACTAGTCGGGGGATGCAGGACAGGCGTCAGTGGCAAGGGTCCGACAAGCCCAGAGGACCAGGGAGGCCCTCATACTCGCCTGATTCACTTAGGATGTGGCCTGGGCCGTCATTGCTATTTTACCCACCTTCCATCCCTATTTCCCACCCTTTCACGGTCTGTGTCACATCACTCCAAGGATGCTTGAACCATCAGCGCCATTAGCGGGTCACAGTTGAGAGAAGGTGGGTGATGATAACCTGCCAAGAGCTGAGCGCCAGTGCTCCTCAATCTAAGCCATAGTCTGACCCCTGCCTGTGTGCTCACACCCATCACCTGCACTCAGTGTGTCCGAGGAGGGGGGAGATGCCTGGAGAGATGGGCCAAGGGTTCGGAAGTTGGCCTGCATTGCGGAAGAAACTGACAGAGGCCCCATACTGGGTGCAAACAAGGATGTTTATTGTAGTGAAGAATTCCCCACTCTCCAAATGGTGCCACCCCCCTCCTCCCACATGCCACCCACCCACCCCCTACCTACCCCCGCGCCCCCTCCCCCTCCCCCAGTGCCCTCAGTGATCGTCAATGTGCTTTGCCTTCCTCACTCTACTGCTACGTCTAGGTGTTTCCCCAGGATGCACATCTGAGCTGGAGGCAACCAGCTGCTTACCATGTCCTGTGGCCCTTGGTATCCCTGGCGGGCATCCTCTGGGGGCTCAGGGGCCAGAGGGCCCCGGCTCACTTGTCGGCAGCACATGCACAGCCGTGCCGCCCTGTTTGCTGCCTGTGAGACGCGGCCTCATCGGAGAAGTGGAACTCGGGGGAGCTGGTGACCACCTTGCCATTCCATGGGACGGGACGGGTTGGCATTTAGTACTCCCTCTACCCTGTGGAGTTCTTTACCACAGAGGGCTGTATAGGTTGGGTCTTTAAGTATGTTCAAGGCTGAGAGTTACGGTGGCAGCCATGGTGTGATCGGTCGCACACAAGGTGGCTCCTGCCTGGAGGCGTTGGTTTTGGATTTTTTTTACCCGATCGGGGAATTTGGGTGGAAAGTTGTGAGGACAGGGGAAGGTGATTAGTACGCTCCCAGAAGGATATCAGACCCGGTTAAAGACGGCGAGAGCCCTGGCCCAAGACTTGGAGGGAGTCGTGGCGCAGCACAATCTGAGAAAATGGCGGTCATCGATGGTGAAGCTGCCAATAGACCTAATCAAGGAGAGATTTTGACAGCAAAGGAAGGAGATGCAGAAGGACTGGTCAAAGGAGATTGAGGGGGCAGTTGTAACTCTTCATGGGACCTTGGATCGAATTGAGAAGCACTGGAGGCACAAGGGGCCTCCAAGAGGTGGGGAAGATAGTGTCTGACAAGAGCGACCAAATTGTATCGCTGGAAATGGAGATGGTGATCCTGGTGACCATTTGCAAGATGTTGCGGGTGAGTCTGGAAGATCAAGAGAATCAACCTTGGTGCCAAAATCGACGTATTGTGGGTCTTCCGGAGGGAGTTGAAGGAACAAGCGCCATGAGGCATGAGTTATGTCGTGAAGAAATTTGTGACGTTGGCGGAGGAGCGGGAGGGAGGGCATGGGGGAGGGGGTGCGACATGGTTGGTATGGCTGATGGAGTTTGGTGGGAGCGGCCATCTTGGGAGGGCCCAGTTTAGGGAGGAGAAGGTGGGCTGGATACTGGTCGGGTTGAGTGATGATGGCGGATCTGGAGGAAAGGGGGAGGCAGAAGCTTCTGGAACGATTTGTGAAGCCTGTGGGTTGAATGGGCCAGTCAAACAGTCCTGGATGTCTGCACACCTGTAAGGTTTAAGGGCAGAGGTGATTTTTCTGCAAGAGACACATTTGCGGGTGAAGGATCAGAGGAACGGGTGGGTGGGGCAAACTTTCCACTCGGACTTTGACTCGAAGTTGATGGGGGAGTCGCGATCTTGTTTAGCAAGAAAACTGTGGCGAGGTGGCGAGGGTGGTACGGGACCCGGGGGAGTTGGTTTGTGATAGGGAGTGGGGTGTTAGCAGGGGCAAAGGCGTTGCTGGTGAATGTGTATGCACCCAGTTGGCAAGCTGTTGAGTTTGTGGGGAAGCTGTTAGGAGCGATTCCGGACCTGGACTCTCATCAATTGATTATGGGCAGGGATTTTAATTGTGTAATGGAGCCAAGGATGGACAGGTCAGGTTCCAAGTCAAGGGGAAGGTCGGGAATGATGAGTGATTTAGGGCCTGATGTGACCATCAATTCACAAGACACGTGGTTGGAAGTGAACAGTGGTTTTAATAGTCTTACAACAGAGCCTGCCTGCGACGAGATGAACTGGCAGGTAGGCTCACGACTGCAAAGCTTTATACTTCCGGTTAGTGGGAGGAGCCATGGGCGGAACCCTGGGCGGAGCCAACGGTGGAGCCCAATACAAACTCCTCATCTCCCCCTATGGGCAGAGCCGTGCAACTGCTCGTATACTGAGCTTACAATAACACAACACATACAATATAACACAGTGTGAATTACTAGATTGTGATTCACCACAGGGCCGTTCATGGATCAGATGAGGATAGTGGACCCATGGAGGTTTAGGCACCCAGGGAGAGAGGGAGTACTCCTTATCGCATGTTCATTGGGTGTATTCCCACGTTGACTCGCATGGTGGGTAAAGCAGTTTTGTCGGGAGTGGAATACATGGGGATCGTGGGCGCAGAGGCCGGGGGGGAGGTTGGATTTGGCACTGTTGGTGGATAAGGAGCTGGATTCTCCGCCCTGCTGCGCCACATTTATGCCTCAGCCCACCAGCTGGATTCTCCGTTACGCCGGCTGGTCAATGGGCTTTCCCATTGTGGGGCAGCCCCACACCGTCAGGAAACATCCTGGCGCCGGCAAAACGGAGCATCCCACCAGCGGAGAATCCTGGCCAAGGAGTTCTGCGTTAAGGTGGCAAAAGGGGGAGGTTTTGGTGGTATTATTTTGGGAGGCTTTGAAGGCAATGGTTCGGGGGAAAGTCAATTAATTTAAAGCCCACAGAGAGAGGCCTGAGAGGGAGAAGCGGCGAAGATCGCTGCAAGAAATAATAGAGGTGAATTGGAGGTATTCTGGGACCCAAACTAAGGAGTTATTGGTGCAAAGAACGAAGCTGTAGGAGTAGTTTGATCGGTTGATGACAGTGAAGGCAGTGTGGTAGTTATGGGGGCTCGTGGGGTGTAATATGTGTATGGGGATGAGACAAGTCATCTGCTTGCCCACCAGTTACGGTGAATGGCAGCGTCAAGGGAAATTGGCAGGTGAGGGCAGCAGGGGGAGAGAGAGTGTCAGAGGTAGTGTCGGGAGCCGGAGGGAATAATTGAGTTGCTTGAGACCTTCTATCAAGGGCTGTACAGGGCCAAGCCTGGAGGGGCGAGGCACGTGTAGGTCAGTTCCTGAATGGGGTGGAGTTCCTAGAGTTGGAGGAGAGGAAGCGTCCAGAACAGGAGGAGTCACTGGGGCTGCAGGAGGTAATGGAGTGCATTGGCATGACGCAGTCCGGAAAGCCACTGGTGTTGGACGGATTACTGGCGGAGTTTTACAAGCAGTTTGTGGCATAATTGGCTCCCCATCTTCTGAGCATGTTCAATGAAGCAGTGGAGAGGGGGGAGTTACCAGTTACGCTGGTGAAGGTCCCAATGGAGTGTGTATCTTATCGACCCATCTCGTTGCTGAATATGGACGTAAAAGTCTTGGCCAAGCTGAAGGTGAGATGCTTGGAGGGGTGTGTGCTAGAGGTGGTCTCCGAGGATCAGACGGCGTTCGTGAAGGGGAGGCGACTCTCCAGTAATATCAGGAGTTTGTTAAATGTGTGATGCACTATCAATTACAATGAGATAGGAGTAGAATGTAATCGAGGCTTTATTGCACAGAGATGCGAGGCCTCCTACAGCAGCTGACGAAATGGCTGCTATACGGGGAGCACACACATTCACACTCCGCCTACTGGGCGGAGCCAGCAGGCAAGGATCTACCCCCGTACCTGTAATACAGGGGCATTACCATAAAACACATATATATACAGTATATACATCAGTGGTGACTACCACATTCACCCCCTGTTAAAAAATGAGTCCAGCGGGGGTGGTGGAGGACTATATACAGGCAAGTTGTGTTTAAAATCACAGAGAATATTACAAATTCAGGCGGTTGGGTTCCTTGATCTGCCGTCGAGAGCGCCGCAGTGCTGGTGGTGACTAAGGCGGTGACTCCATGAGCGTGTCGAAATCCTCTTCATCCCTGGGTGGGGCCAAGGGGAGGACGGATTGTCCTGGAGCGGGGGCTGCGGTGGGGTGCGCCGGGGGAAGGGAGGGTGACAACAGGGCAGGGGGGGGGTGTGTGTGGGGAACCAGCAGGCACCAGGTCCCTCAGTGAGACTGTGTCTTGGCGGCCGTCGGGGTACGTTACGTAAGCTCTACCCTCTCAACCAACCGGTCCGCCTTGTGGAGTCGCACATGTCTACGGAGGAGAACGGTTCCTGGAGCTACCAGCCACGTTGGGAGTGAAATCCTGGAGGTGGACTTCCTGGGAAAGGCAAAGGGACGTTCATGGGGGGTTTCATTAGTCACGGTGCACAGGAGTGACCGAATGGAGTGAAGTGCGTCGGGGAGGACCTCCTGCCAGCGGGAGGCCGGGAGATTTCTGGACCGTAGGGCCAGCTGGACCGCCCTCCAGACCGCCCCATTCTCCCGCTCCACCTGCCCATTTCCCCTGAGGTTGTAGCTGGTCGTCCTGCTCAAGGCAATGCCGCTGTTGAGCAGGAACTGGCGCAGCTCATCGCTCATGAATGAGGATCCCCGGTCGCTGTGGACATAGGCAGGGAAACTGAACAGTGCGAAAATGGTGTTGAGGGCTTTGATGACGGTGGCAGACGTCATGATGGTATGGGAAGTGGGATGCCGTCGTCACTTGTCTGACATACAGTGGGTAGAGCCTCAGTGTCTTCTTGCTGTTCACTGGAGAGTGGTAGACTGTCATAGCCTTCTTGCTGTGCACTTGAGCATGGCAGACTGTCATAGTCTTTCTGTTGTTCACTTGAGCGTGGCAGACTTGCATTGTCTGCTGCTGGTTGCTCAGAGGAGGTTGCTGGACCCTCATGGTCTTGTTCAGGCAAGGACTGCGCTTTGGAGTCTTGCGTTCCTTCCATCGTGGAGTCTGTCCATGAGCTCGCTGTGGAGGCTTGTGTCACTCCCTCTGTGGAGTCTTGCAGCATTCCCTGTGTGGAGACATGCAGCTGCTTCGCTGTGGAGACTTTCATCGCTTTCTGTGTGGAGGCTGGGACCCTTCGTAGTGCGTGGACCACTCTCTCTGTGGAATCGGGGACTCTTCACAGACGTGGACCACTCTGTGTGGCAGCAGGCCGCTCTCTTTGGGCTCTCTTGGCGTTAGGCCGCAGCATAATCCTGCACTCACGAGTCGGGATGTCATATACGCTGGGCTGAGGATTCCCCAATCCAAAGAACTCATCGTCGGGGTCTTCAATATCTAGTTGCAGTTTGGATTTGGTACTGGGGTAGCCACCTCCTAAGATTAAATCTTCATCTGAGTCGTTGTCTTCCAAGACCATATCATCTTCTAGGGCGGTGCTTACTGCTTGTTGCAGAGTTCTGCGGAGGTTACTTTCAGCTACTGCTCGAATTTCAGGAATTGTGCTGTCGTTCCAGGTGAAAGAATCGGGTTTTACGGCTTTAAAACATATTTTTCGTGTTTTGGGACATTTCCCCTTTAAGTGGGCGTGGTCTGGGGCCTCTGACGTCATGAAGCGTGTGACGTAGTTCGTAGGAAGCGATTGCGCATGCGCATATCGCTGTTCCTTTACTTGGGGCCTTTTTCACAATTGCGCATGCGCAAATGGACCTTCCCGTTCTGTGCGCTCTTTGCGGAACTGCGCATGTGCAGCACCTTTTCCAAGATGGCCGCAAATCAAAACTGCCATTTGTTGCTGCAAGCCTACCTCGTGGTGAGTTTTGGGCCTCTTTTATCTTTTCATCTTGTATCTTCCTCGCAGAATTCTTGGAATTTGTCCAGGACTGCCTGGAAGTCGCTCTTGTTTTGCCCCTTTGAGTATTTGAAGGTCTGGAAGATTTCAGCTGCTTCTGGACCCGCGATGGTAAGTAGAAGCTTTAATTTCTCTGCATCCGCCACGCCATCCAGGTCGGATGCTACCAGGTAGATCTCGAATCTCTGCCTGAATGCACGCCAGTTTTCACTGAGATTGCCTTGGTACCTGAGCTGCTGTGGAACTGGAATCTCGAACATCATCTTTCCTGGCTGCTGTTGCTGGTTGTCACTGTTTGCTGAGTTGTAACTATATGGATTTAAACAGTTCACTCACTGGTACCATGTTTTGTTATGCTCTTGACGTAGCATAAGCTACTTCCTTGATGAGCACTCTGACAAAGGAAGGTTCAGACTTGGAGATAGCTTTAACACATTTATTAAACTGTTAACAATCCTCGTACTTGGATTCGACTCTCCTGTTAATCCTGCTGTAACTACTCAGGCTGACTAACCAGTCGGCTACAATCCACGTGGTGGGTGTGATGTGTTCAATCAACCCTGTGTACTCACTATGGGCGAGATTCTCCGCAAATGCGGAGAATCGTAAAGGCTGCCGTGGGACAGGCTGTGACCCACGGCAGTCTTCACGGCCACTTCCGGGGCCAATTCTCCCCCCCAGGCGGGGCTAGGAGCGCGGCCTCGTGCGTCACGGTGGTGCGGCCTTGACGACGGTCGTCAAGGCCGCACGTCAAGCGTCACGGTGGCTGACGCGGCCGATGACGTCAGCCGCGCATGAGCAGGTTGGACAACGCCAACCCGCGCATGCGCAGTTGGCGTCTTTCTCCTCAGCCGCCCGGCAAGATGTGGCGGCTTGATCTTGCCGGGCGGCGGAGGGGAAAGAGTGCGTATGTTTTGGACGCTGGCCCGACGATCGGTGGGCACCGATCGCGGGCCTGTCCCCTCCCGAGCACAGTCGTGGTGCTCCCGTCCCAATCAGGCGTCTAGATGCCCCAAACGGGCATCTGGTGCCCGTTTCACGACAGCAGCGAGCTGGTGTGTTTACTGCCGTGTTGAAACGGGCGTGAAGGGCCGGTCGCTCTGCCCATCGGCCTCGGAGAATCGCCGCTCGCCGTTTTTTACGGCGAGCGGCGATTCGTGGCGTGGGTCGGGCGTGGGGGAGGAGAATAGCGGGAGGGCGTGAAAAATGTCGGGAGGCCCTCCCGCTATTCTCCCACCCGGCGTGGGGGGCGGAGAATCGCGCCCTAAGTCTCCACTGGAAAGAGAAAGATCATGCGTGCTGAGTCATTATATATGGTTTGGTGTAATGCCCTCATGTGGTAGTGTCACCTCTGTGTGTGTCTTGAATGTCCATTGGTCGTGTCCTATCTTACTGACCTGTTGGTTGAATGTCTGTGTGTCATGTCTCTGGTGCTCCCTCTAGTGTCTAGCTAGTCTACATGTATTTACATTAACCCCTTGTGTATTTACAGTGATGCATATCACCACATGCGGTTTACACTCCGTGCAGACCTGGCAGTCTCTGGTGATTGCCCTGACTTCCTCGATGGAGTAGGGCAGGTTGCGGGCCTTGATGAAATGATAAAAACGGGTGACCCCTGGGTGACAGAGATCGTCGTGCAGGGTCCGGAGTCGGTCCACTTGTGCGCTGGCCAGCTAGTGCATCGGGAAGGCTCTTTGAGCTTACAGGGCCGATACAAAATCTCGTAGTTGTAGGTGGAGAGCTCGATCCTCCACCTTAAGATTTTATCATTTTTGATCTTGCCCCGCTGTGTATTATTAAACATGAAGGCAACCGACCGTTGGTCAGTGAGGAGAGTGAATCTCCTGCCGGCCAGGTAATGCCTTCAATGCCGCACAGCTGCAACGATGGCTTGGGCCTCTTTTTCGACGGAGGAGTGCCGAATTTCGGAGGCATGGAGGGTGCGGGGAAAATTGCCACGGTCCTGCCTGCCTGGTTGAGGGTGGCGGCCAGAGATGCATCGCTCTCGACCTGGAAGGGGAGCGTCTCGTCGATCGCGGCCTTGGCGATGTCGGCCTTGATATGGTTGAAGGCCTGGTGAGCCTCGGCCGTCAGGGGAAAAACAGTGGATTGAATGAGTGGGCGGGCCTTGTCCGCATAGTTAGGGACCCACTGGGCGTAATACGAAAAGAACCCCAGGCATCGTTTGAGGGTCTTGGGGCAATGGGGGAGGGGGAGTTCCATGAGGGGACGCATGCAATCGGTGTCGGGCCCCAGAACTCCGTCTGGACCACATAGCCAAGTTTGGCTAGTCGGTTCGTGCTGAACACGCACTTCTCCTTGTTATACGTGAGGTTGAGGAGAGTGGCGGTGTGGAGAAATTTGGAAAGGTTGGCGTCATGGTCCTGCTGGTCGTGGCCGCAGATGGTGACATTGTCCAGGTACGGGAATGTGGCCCGCAGTCCGTACCGGTCAACCATTCGGTCCATCTCCCATTGGAAGACCGAGACCCCGTTGGTGACGCCGAAGGGAACCCTACGAAAGTGGTAAAGGCGGCCATCTACTTCGAATGCAGTGTATGGGCGGTCCGCCTTCCGGATGGGGAGCTGGTAGTAGGCAGATTTCACGTCCACTGTCGAGAAGACCATATCAGATATGCGTGGGAAGGGGTACGTGTCGAGCTGCGTGTACTGGTTGATGGTCTGACTGTAGTCAACGACCATCCTGTTTTTCTCCCCAGTTTTCACCACCACCGCTTGGGCTCTCCAGGGGCTGTTGCTGGCTTCGATGATGCCTTCCCGAAGCAGCCGCTGGGCTTCAGACCTGATGAAGGTCTTGTCCTGGGCACTGTACCGTCTGCTCCTGGTGGCGACAGGTTTGCAATCCGGGGTTAGGTTTGCAAAAAGGGAAGGCGGGTCGACCTTAAGGGTCCCGAGGCCGCAAACGGTAAGGAGTGGTAGGGGCCCGCAGAATTTCAGGGTTAGGTTCTGGAGGTTGGACTGGAAGTCCAGGCCGGGTAGCAAGGCAGCGCAGAGGTTGGGGAGGATATAGAGGCGGCAGCCGCTGAACTCCACACCCTGGATGGTGAGGGTGGCAATGCAATACCCCCGGATCGCCACGGAGTGGGATCCAGAGGCCAGGGAGATTCTCTTGTTAGCGGGGTGTACCGCGAGGGAGCAGCGCCTTACCGTATCGGGGGTGAATGAAGCTCTCAGTGCTCCCGGAGTCCAGCAGGCAGGAGATCTCATGCCCATTGATCTTCACCTTTGTTGAAGCAGTCGCGAGGTTGTGTGGTCGAGACTGATCAATCGTGACCGAGGCGAGACGTGGCTGGTTGTCGGCAGTTGTCACCAATGAGTGGCCTGATGAGGTGCCCGATGGGCAGGGGCCTGAGGCGGGTAATATAGCGGCACCCATGGGCCGCATGTGTCCTGGAGGAGGCAAGATGGTGGCGCCCTTGGGCTGCACGTGTCCTGGAGCAGGCGAGATGGTGGCGCCGATTGGTTCTGAGGGAGGCAAGATGGCGGCGCCCACGGGTCGAACATGTTGTGAGTAGAGCAAGATGGCGGTGCCCACGGGCCACACGTGGTCCGAGGAGGGGAAGATGGCGGCGCCCACTGGCCACACGTGGTCCGAGGAGGGGAAGATGGCGGCGCCCACTGGCCGCACGCGGGGGGTGCAGGGACAATAGTGGCGATTGAGTGGGCCTGACACACTGCAGCGAAATGTCCCTTCTTGCCACAGGCCTTGCAGAGGGCGCTCCATGCTGGGCAGCGCCGTCGGTGTTTTTTTTACTGTCCACAGAAGTAGCATTTGGGTCCCCCGGGGTTGGTTGGCTGCCACGCGGCGCAGGCGTAGGGTTAGCTGGGGACTGTCGCTGATGGGGTCCATGATGGGGTGGCCGCCGGCGGGGTCCACGATGCACAGGGGGGGGTGGGCCGCACGCATAGGTCTGAACGTTACGTGAGGTGACCGTAAGTGAGAGCGCTAGTTTTTTGGTCGCCGCGAGGTCGAGCGTGGCCCCTTCTAAGAGGCGCTGGCGGATGTAGTCAGACCCTATGCCCGTAACGAATGCGCCTCTCATCAGCAGATTCGAAACAGCCTGGCAGTCACTGTCTCTAACTAGAGCGAGCAGGGCATGCCAGTAATCTTCCACAGACTCACCGGGAAGTTGGTACCGCGTGGAGAGTAGATGCCTGGCATAGATTTTGTCGGTCCATTAAGCGTAGTTTCCCTTCAGTAGCGCCATGGCCTCTGTGTAGGTCGGCACGTCCTGAACGAGGGGGAAAATGTTGGAGCTCAGCTGGAGCTTCTGTGCTTCTGGGATTTCGTCTGGCGCAGACCCGATGTACACTTCAAAACAGGCTGGCCAATATTCGAAGTCCTTTTTGGCATTGTCTGCTTGAGGATGCAGCTAAAGGTGATCCGGCTTGATGCGGAGGTCCATCTCTGAAAATCTTCTGTGCAATAAATTGATGCATTATCAATTATGACGAGACGAGAGTAGAATGTAATCAAGGCTTTATTAAACAGAGATATGTGGCCTCATACAGCAGCTGACGAAATGGCTGCTGTACGGGGAGCACACATATTTATACTCCACCTACTGGGCGGAACCAGCAGGCAGAGATCTACCCCCGTACCTGTAGTACAGGGGCCTTACCGTAAAACACATATGTATACAGTATATACATGAGTGGTGACTACCACAATGTGGTGATGACAGAGGGGCAGGAGCTGGAGGTGATCATGTCAATGGACGCGGAGAAGACCTTTTACTGAGTAGAGCGGTAATACCTGTTTGAGATACTAGGGAGGTTTGGGCTTGGGCGAGATTTGTGGTGTGGGTGGGGCTACTGTATGTGTCCCCCGTGGCAAGTGTGAGGACAAATGAGATGAATTTGGGATATCTTTGCTTGCACAGGGGGACGAGGCAGAGATGTCCACCTTCGCCATTGCTGTTTGTACTGCCGATAGCTTTGCATGCCTCCACTGAGTGGCAGGGGATAGTAAAGGGAGGTATAGGGTGCACAGGAAAAGTGAGGACTTTCCGGTAAATGTTTCGGCACGGAGGGCGAATTTGGGGGCCCAAACCTGTTTAAGGTGGTGGGGGTTAGATTCCAGTATTTGGGGATTTAAGAGGCACACAACTACGTACTAGGCACAGATGGAATCTGATGGGCTTTGTAGAGCAGGTTGGAAAGGACTTTAATATGTGAGATACCCTGCACTTGACACTGGCAGGTGAGGGTGCGGCTGGTAAAAATCAATATACAGCCAAGATTTGTTTATATTCCAGTCTATCCCAATATTTCTCCCAAAGGCCTTTTTCCGGAGGGTGGACAAGCTGATATCTGGGCTTGTTTGGGCAGGCAGGACACAGATAATTAGTAGGGCCCTGTTACAAAGCTGAGGCGGTATGGGGGACTGGTGCTCCCGGATTTGCTGCATTATTATTGGGCGGCTTGGGTCTGGCTGCAGGACGACTCATGTAAGCGAACGGGTTTGAGGGCCCTGGTGCCGGCTCTGCTGCTGCTCTCCCTGGGGACGTGTACGAGTAGCCCGGTGGTGGAATCAGCATTTAAAATCTGGAATCAGCTGAGGAGGCACTTTAAATTAGGGCAAATGTCGGTGTTGACCATGCTCTGTGGGAACCATGGGTTTGTGCCTGGAGGGATGGATGGCAGGAGCAAGAGTCAGTGCGGGTTAGACACCTGTTTGTGGAGGGTAAGTTTGTAGCGTTGGAGGAGTTTTGGGAGAAGTTTGAGTTACCGAGGGGGAGTGAGTTTAGGTATTGGCAGGTGAGGGTATTGCGTGGCAGGAACTGCCCTCGTGTCCCCAGGTGCAGAGTACACGCTGCTGGAGAAATTGCTGCTCCTGGATATGTGGAGGGAAGGAAGGATTGGGGATATATATGGGTGGTTGGGAAAGAAGGGAGCGGTCTTAGTGAAAGGAATTAAGCGGAAGTGGGAGGAGGAGTTGAGGATGGAGATGGGGTAGGAAGTTTGGAGTGAAATAATGCACTGGGTCAACTCAACCTCCTCCTGAGCAAGGATAAGCCTTATACAGTTCAAGGTGGTGCACCGGGTCCATATGACTCGGGGCTCGGATGAGTAAGATCTTCCCAGGAGTGGCAGATGTGTACGAGAGGTGTAGGAGGGGGTTGGCGAACCATTCCCACATGTTTTGGGGTGTAAAACATTGGACAGCTTCTGGGAAGTGGTGTTTGAGACTCTGTTGGGGATTGTGGGATTGAAGTTGACAC